>NC_053499.1:131392921-131692921 GCF_905171775.1 Rana temporaria | reverse complement strand
TAAGGATGTTTAATGTGTTTTGTGTCTCATCATTGTACAGGCTGTGGGAAAAATCATGTTGCCGCTGACACATCTGACTGTTACCTGTCGTTTCATAAACTGGATTTATACCTCCATGGAAACAAGCAGTAAGATATTTCTAATAACTGTATAGAGCGTTTAGTCATAAGGAGGCATCAGGCTTCCTCATACCTCCTTACCACTGATAGATTAGCTCCCAGCTGATCCAGGAACTGTGATACATGCCTAAGAAGTGGCTTGTGCATCACGAAACATGTTATTTCGCATTTTGTGTTATTTAGTGCCTCTCAATAAAGTAAATAGTGCTTTTAAAACTTCTTTTACTACTACAAGAATTGTGTACACCTCTGAAGGTGAGAAGCTCATCAAAGGCTCCACTACAGAATTCATGAGTGTTGGTTCGGCTCGTTGCACTCGGCAAATGAGTTATCAGGGGAAATGATTCAGTCCACTCTTGGCTAGGGCAACTTTTCTTGTTTATTAACCACTTCATTACCCGGCTATGGTAATATGACGTCCGCAGGAGGGATCTCCCATTCTGGGCGGGCGTCAGATGACGTCCTGGGCTTCCCGGTCGTCTAGGGGGCGCGCGCGCCTCCGCGTTGCTCGGGACCCTGGCGCGTGTGCCCGGGGGCCGCGATGTCCGCCAGGCCTCCGCGATTGCTCATGAACACAGCGGGACCATGGATCTGTGTGTGTAAACACACAGACCCACTTCCTGTCAGGTGAGAGGAGACTGTGTGTTCCTAGTACAGAGGAACACCGATCGGTCTCCTCCTCTTGTGAGTTCCCACCCCCTACAGTTAGAATCACTCCCTAGGAAACATTAACCCCTCGATCGCCCCCTAGTCAGTGCATTTTTATCGCACTAATCACTGTAAAAAAATGTAATGGTCCCAAATATGTTTCAAAAGTGTCTGATATGTCCGTCGCAATGTCACAGTCACAAAGAAAATCTCAGATCGCCGCCATTACTAGTAAAAAAAAAAAAATGCCATAAATCTATCCTGTATTTTATAGACGCTATAACTTTTGGGCAAACCAATCAATATACACTTATTGTGATTTTGTTTTACAAAAAATATGTAGTATACATATCGGCCTAAACTGAGGAAAAATTGTATTTTATTTTTTTAAATTTGAATATCCTGCTGCTGGAGTCCCGCGATCGGTCCCCGGAGCTGAAGAACAGGGAGAGCTGTGTGTAAACACAGCTTCCCCGTTCTTCACTGTGGCGCCGTCATTGATCGTGTGTTCCCTGATATAGGGAAACACAATCAATGACATCACACCTACAGCCACACCCCCCTATAGTTAGAAACACAGATAAGGTCACACTTAACCACTTCAGCGCTTCTTGTGGTTAACTCCCAAACTGCAATTGTCATTTTCACAGTAAACAATGCATTTTTAATGCATTTTTTGCTGTGAAAATGACAATAGTCCCAAAAATGTGTAAAAATTGTCCAAAGTGTCCGCCATAATGTCGCAGTCACGAAAAAAAATGCTGATCGCCGCCATTAGTAGTAAAAAAAAAAAAAAATAATAAAAATGCAATAAAACTATCCCCTATTTTGTAAACTCTATAAATTTTGCGCAAACCAATCGATAAACGCTTATTGCGATTTTTTTTTACCAAAAATAGGTAGAAGAATACGTATCGGCCTAAACTGAGGAAAAAAAATAAAATGTTATATGTTTTTGGGGGATATTTATTATAGCAAAAAGTAAAAAAATATTAATTTTTTTCAAAATTGTCGCTCTATTTTTGTTTATAGCGCAAAAACTAAAAACCGTAGAGGTGATCAAATACCACCAAAAGAAAGCTCTATTTGTGGGGAAAAAAGGACGCCAATTTTGTTTGGGAGTCACGTCGCACAACCGCGCAATTGTCAGTTAAAGCGACGCAGTGCAGAATCGCAAAAAGTGCTCTGGTCTTTAACCAGAAATATGGTCCGGGGCTGAAGTGGTTAAAAAAAAAAATGTTTTAAAATTGTCTTTTTTTTAGTCCTGACCATATTAAAGAAAGAAAATATGCACAAGGCCATTATACAGAACCTTCAAGTGAATTTACTATGCATAACATATACTATATACAGTGCCTTGAAAAAGTATTCACACCCCTTGAAATTTTACACATGTTACATGTCATGTTACAACCAAAAAACATAAATATATTTTATTGGCATTTTATGTGATAGACCAACACAAAGTGGCACATAATTGTGAAGTGGAAGGAAAATGATAAATGGTTTTCCAATAGTCCACCTTTCACTGCAATTACAGCTCAAAGTCTTTTTGGGTATGTCTCTCCCAGCTTTCCACATTTATAGAAAACTATTTATCGTTTTACTTTCACTTCACAATTTTGTGCCACTTTGTGTTGGTCTATCATATAAAATGCCAATAAAATACATTTACCGTATTTATTGGCGTATACCGCGCACTTTTTTGTCCTGAAAATCAGGGGAAAATCGTGGGTGCGCGGTATACGCCGATACCCGCTTTCCCGCACCGAGTTTTGAATACTGCGCCGACATATACCGAGCGCAGTACACTCAGGTATAGTCGGGCAGTCTCGGCTCCTTCCGCACTCACGTCCTGGACGTACAGGACGTCAGTGCGGGTAGCCGAGCATTGCCGACAATACATGAGTGTACTGCGCTCTGTATATGTCGGCGCAGTATTCAAACTCGGCGCGGGATACGAGCGGGGAGGACGCGAGGATGCCGCAGAAGGACGCCGGACCCGCCGAAGAGGACACCGGACCCGCCGCAGAAGGACACCCGAAGCCGCAGAAGGACACCCGAAGCCGCAGAAGGATGCCGGACACGCCGAAGAGGACACCCGAAGCCGCAGAAGGACGCCGGACCCGACGAGGCCGCCGATGGACGCCGTGCAAGACACCAAAACTGTAAGTACAAAAAAAACTTTTTTCCACAGGATTGGGGGCCACTTTAGGGGTGCGCGGTATACGCGGGAGCACGTTATACCGCGATAAATACGGTATGTTGTTTGGTTGTAACATGACAAAATGGGGAAAATGTCAAGGGGTATGAATACTTTTTCCATTCACTGCATATAGTGAATATTAATCTAATTTTACACAATAATAAATAGTAGCCTTTTGACAATACATAATGCTTGTTTTATTTCCTACAGACCTGGATGGCTGAAACAGCTTTTTACCGACTTTATTTCATTCTCACTAAAACTTGTTCTTAAAAGTCAGGTGAGATCAAGTTCTCTAGTATTTTCTATGTTGGAACATAATATGGAGGTGTTTTTTTCAATAAAGCATTGCTAAAAAAGCAGAGATTACATACAAAGTTCTTTAACCCATGACAGCCAATCTGTTTTTAGTTTGAGCAATGAAAGTGGTTATCACGGATTATTGCTTTTTTTTTTTTTAAATCAGATCCTTTTTTTTTTTATATGATTTTTGCTTTTAGTTATTTTATTAACCCCTTCCAGTCCAGCAGTGGTATCCCTTTAAATGAGTCTAGCGGGGGACTTCCAATGGGTCTTTATGCCTGTGGGATGGGACAGATTTCCCAATCACATGACCACTGTGATAGGCGATGACAGTGGTCACATGATCAAGAGCCTGTCCCCCAGTTTCCCATCATAGCTAGAGACTAAGAAATATCAATGACAGCTAAGTCCCTGTCCTGAGAACACACAGTGCGTGTCTCATCACAGAAACTTTGTATATGTGTGATGTGTGGGTGTTAAAGTCCACTCTCCTTGCCGCTGCACATATGTGTTACATGGGTGCAGGGCCGTTTGAAGGAATTTGGGGGCCCCAAGCAAGAAGCGGGGGACGGGGTGTTGCTAAATTTTAAGTAGAGAAGCGAGCGGGGGGGGGGGGGCAGTGGGCGTGTGTTATGTAAATTTAATGTGACCCTACGTAAATGACGCTTTTTTTTTTTTTTGCGCCGTCCGTGAAAGTATCCCAGTGTGCATGCTCCAAATTAACCTGCAAGAAGCCAATGCTTTCGACGTGAATGTAAATGACGCCCAGCCCTATTCGCGAACGACTTACGCAAACAACATAAAATTTTCAAAATTCAATGCGGGAACGATGTCCATACTTAACATTGGTACGCCGCATCTACGCCTCATATAGCAGCGGTAACTTTACGCCGGGAAAAGCCTAACGTAAACAGCGTATCTGTACTGCATCGGCCGGGCGTACGTTCGTGAATTCGCGTATCTAGCTGATTTACATATTTCTAGGCGTAAATCAGCGTACACGCCCCTAGCGGCCAGCGTAAATATGCAGTAAGATACGACGGCGAAAGAGACTTATGCCGGTCGGATCTAATACAAATCTATGCGTAACTGATTCTAAGAATCAGGCGCATAGATACGACGGCTCGGACTCAGAGTTACGACGGCGTATCTGGAGATACGCCGGCGTAACTCGTACGTGAATCCGGGCCTGTATCGCTATTTTCTCGTCGTGATTCTAGGCAGTGTTTTCCTGCCGAGAAACCCAAGAGTGTGTATACTTACCTGTCGCCGTGGAAAGCCGCGCATGCTCGAAATGACTTTGACGCATGCGCGGTAGCTTCCTAGGCATTGGTAGGGTACGCAATGACGTCAATGCGTTCTTGCCTTCCAAAAGAACCACGGTTCTTTTAAAAGGAGTGTCTGTACACTCGGGCGGCAAGAGAAACAACGTATTTTTCCTGACGAGATTCTGTCCCGTGGCTTCAGACTGGGATGCCAATAAAGTTCATGTGTGTGTAAAGGAAGGTGTCCCAATACTTTTGGTAATATAGTGTATGTGTGCATTGTACAGTAATCTGGTAACTGGAGACTTTGTACAACCTATACGTAATAACCTCTATATTATCCTTTGTCTGCTCTTTTCAGATTTGTAAAGAAATTAATTATGTGGCCAATTTTCTGGCTGACTTTATTCAGGACAGAGCAAGTAAGTTGTACTGAATAGAAAATGCTGTTCCAATTGTAGATCAATTCACTAATAGCTCATCTATTATATGAAACTGCAATCAATTCAAACTGGAGGCTAACAGTAATGGAAATCTATCCGCCTTATTCAACAAAAGAAGTATGGCGCAAATAGCCACAACTACAATATCTCACAAAAGTGAGTACACCCCTAAGTGAAAATGTCCAAATTGGGCCCAAAGTGTCAATATTTTGTGTGGCCACCATTATTTTCCAGCACTGCCTTAACCCTCTTGGGCATGGAGGTCATCAGAGCTTCACAGGTTGCCACTGGAGTCCTCTTCCCCTCCTCCATGATGACATCACAGAGCTGGTGGATATTAGAGACCTTGCGCTCCTCCAACTTCTGTTTGAGGAGGCCCCACAGATGCTCAATAGGGTTTAGGTCTGGAGACATGCTTGGCCAGTCCATCACCTTTACCCTCAGCTTCTTTAGCAAGGCAGTGGTCATCTTGGGGGTGTGTTTGGGGTTGTTATGTTGGAATACTGCCCTGCGGTCCAGTCTCTGAAGGGACGGGATCATGCTCTGCTTCAGTATGTCACAGCACATGTTGGCATTCATGGTTCCCTCAATGAACTGTAGCTCCCCAGTGCCGGCAGCACTCATGCAGCCCCAGACCATGACACTCCCACCACCATGCTTGACTGTAGGCAAGACACACTTGTCTTTGTACTCTTCACCTGGTTGCCGCCACACCTGCTTGACACCATCTGAACCAAATAATTTTATCTTGGTCTCATCAGACCACAGGACATGGTTCCAGTAATCCATGTTCTTAGTCTGCTTGTCTTCAGAAAACTGTTTGTGGGCTTTCTTGTGAATCATCTTTAGTAGGGGCTTTCTTTTGGGATGACAGCCATGCAGACCAATTTGATGCAGTGTGCAGCATATGGTCTGAGCACTTACAGGCTGACCCCCCCCCCCCAATGCTGGCAGCACTCATATATCTATTTCCCAAAGACAACCTCTGTATATGACGCTGAGCAGGTGCACTCAACTTCTTTGGTTGACCATAGCGAGGCCTGTTCTGAGTGGAACCTGTCCTGTTAACCGCTTAACGACCGCCGCATCTACATATACGTCGGCAAAATGGCACGGACAGGCAGAACGACGTGCCCGCACGTCGCTGCCTAGACGTGGGCCGGGGGTCCGATCGGGACCCCCCGGTACATACGGCAGTCGTTAATCGCGTGGGAGCAATCCGGGATGAGGGGGCGGCTATTCGTTTCTAGCCACCCCCTCGCGATCACTGATTCACGATTCACCTCGGAGCTGAAGAACGGGGAGAGCCGTATGTAAACACGGCTTCCCCGTGCTTCACTGTGGCGGCTGCATCGATCGAGTGATCCCTTTTATAGGGAGACACAATCGATGATGTCAGACCTACAGCCACACCCCCCTACAGTTGTAAACACACACTAGGTGAAACATAACTCATTCAGCGCCCCCTAGTGGTTAACTCCCAAACTGCAACTGTCATTTTCACAATAAACAATGCAATTTAAATGCATTTTTTGCTGTGAAAATGACAATGGTCCCAAAAATGTGTCAAAATTGTCCGATGTGTCCGCCATAATGTCGCAGTCACGAAAAAAATCGCTGATCGCCGCCATTAGTAGTAAAAAAATAAATTAATAAAAATGCAATAAAACTATACCCTATTTTGTAAACGCTATAAATTTTGCGCAAACCAACCGATAAACGCTTAATGCGATTTTTTGTTTACCAAAAATATGTAGAAGAATACGTATCGGCCTAAACTGAGGAAATTTTTTTTTTTTATATATATATTTGGGGGATATTTATTATAGAAAAAAGTAAAAAATATTGCATTTTTTTCAAAATTGTCGCTCTATTTTTGTTTATAGCACAAAAAATAAAAACCGCAGAGGTGATCAAATACCACCAAAATAAAGCTCTATTTGTGGGAAGAAAAGGACGCAAATTTTGTTTCGGTACAACATTGCATGACCGCGCAATTACCAGTTAAAGCAGCGCAGTGCTGCATATTGGTCCGGGGCTTAAGTGGTTAAACCGCTGTATGGTCTTGGCCCCCATGCTGCAGCTTAGTTTCAGGGTCTTGGCAATCTTCTTATAGCCTAGGCCATCTTTATGTAGAGCAACAATTCTTTTTTTTCATATGCTCAGAGAGTTCTTTGCCATGAGGTGCCATGTTGAACTTCCAGTGACCAGTATGAGAGAGTGAGAGCGATAACACCAAATTGAACACACCTGCTCCCCATTCGCACCTGAGACCTTGTAACACTAACGAGTCACATGACACCGGGGAGGGAAAATGGCTAATTGGGCCCAATTTGGACATTTTCACTTAGGGGTGTACTCACTTTTGTTGCCAGCGGTTTAGACATTAATAGCTGTGTGTTGAGTCATTTTGAGGGGACAGACAATTTACACTGTTATACAAGCTGTACACTCACTACTTTACATTGTAGCAAAGTGTAATTTCTTCAGTGTTGTCACATGAAAAGATAGAATAAAATATTTACAAAAATGTGAGGGGTGTACTGACTTTTGTGAGATACTGTATATTTCGATTGGTTGTCAAGGATACAAAGTTTTGTTAAATGTGCCCAAAACGTTAGAGGATTTATGAAATATAATAAAAGATACATTTTCTTTTATATTTTGGGTTTTCTGCTTTTGTCAAGTTATAACCTTTAAAATCTTATTGCAGTAGACTTTTTGAGCGTTGGAGATATTCGAGTAAATATTGATGTAACATCCTTTCCGGTCATAAACGATAACTACGTGGAGTCTCATCATAAGGTTAGTGCTAGAGAGCCACCTGCAAAATGGGCTAACACACAGGGCTTGATTTACTACTGGAGAGTGCAAAATCTGGTGCAGCTGAGCATGGCAGCCAATCAGCTTCTAGCTTTGGCATGTTCAGCTTTGACACAAAACCAAAAAAAAAACAGGGGAGCTGATTGGCGAGAGCTGCACCAGATTTTGCACTCTCTGGCCCAGATTCTCAACGACGGCGTATCTCTGAGTCTGAGCGGTCGTATCTATGCGCCTGATTCATAGAATCAGTTACGCATAGATTTGTATTAGATCCGACCGGCGTAAGTCTCTCTCAAATTTTTTTTATTTTGATATACTCACCTGAAAGGGCAGTTGCTATGCGGACGTAGCTCTTCTGCCTCTTCTTCCACCACGGTGGATCTTCTGGCTCGTCCTACGTCGCCGTGTCTTCTTGTGAATGAGCCGCGCTGCCTTCTGGGAACTGTGTGTATCCCAGGAGGCAGCCGCCCATTCACAAAGCGGCGTGCTAGTCGCGCATGCGCAGTAGAAAACGGGCAGTGAAGCCGTAAGACTTCACTACCTGTTTCCCTTAGTAAGGATGAAGGAGCCAAGACCGAGCGCTCGCCAGCGATCGCCGGCGGGGGACCGACATTGCAGGCGACTAGGACAGGTACAGTAAGTGTCCTTATTAGAAGTCAACAGCTACACTGTTAGTAACTGCTGACTTTAAAAAAAAAAAAAAAAAAATGGCGGGTGGAATCCCGCTTTAAGGAAACATATGTCACTGCACAATAAAACTCCATACTTTTACTCACTAAGGGCCAGATTCTTGTAGAATCTGCGGCGGCGTCGCGTAAGCCATTTACACTACGCCGCCGCAACTTACTGGAGCAAGTGCCGTATTCTCCAAGCACTTGCTCCGTAATTTGCGTCGGCGTAGTGTAATTGGCCCGGCGTAAGGCTGCGTAATTCAAAGGGGGCGGCTTGTATTTAAATTAAGCGCGCCCCCGCGCCGATCGAAATGCGCTTGCGCCGGGCTTAAAATAGCCCAGTGCGCATGCTCCAGTTCTCGACGGAAAACGTCAATGACGCCGACGTGGGCGTCATTGACGTAAAGTCGTATTCACGGACGACTTAGGAAAACTACGTAACCGACGGAACAAGCCGATGCTGACCCAACGCCATACGTAACATGGCATACGACGGACCTACGTAAACTTGCCTCTCATATTAGCAGGGGCAAGTTTACGCTTACGGAAACGTCGTAAATTCTCTGCGTCGTTCGTGCGTACGTTCGGGAATCGTCGTAAATTGCTAATTTACATAAGTGACGGGGAAAACGACGTCGGCGACACCTAGTGGCGGGAAAAAAAATGCATTTAAGATCTGACAGCGTAAGAGCCTTACGCTTGCCAGATCTAAGGGATATCTATGCGTAACTGATTCTAAGAATCAGTCACATAGATAGGCCGGGCCAGATTAGGACTTACGACCGCGAAAATGGCTTTGCGCCGTCGTAAGGCCTTTGAGAATCTGGCCCTAAATTCTTCTGTAGTTTCTATGTTAAACATTTTAAAACACATTTATATATCTTTAAAACCTGTCTATTTTTGTTTTTTTTCCCCCATAGGGTTTCTTGGAATACAAGAACCATAGTGTTTATTATAACAGCTCCATATATACACCCTCCATGCTGACAGAAGACAGGATGCTCTACTTCTGGTTTTCAGAGCAGGTCCTGGACTATTTAGTGCTGGGCTACTACCTTGATGAACGACTGGTCCTGACATTGACAGGTGCTGAGCTAAAGGTAAAACATAGATATAAGTGCACATCCTTCATTCATATGTATCAGGACCTACTGATATGTATTTTCTCAGATTATGAAAAAGATGACTCTGGGCCTACAGCTTAACTCCAGGCAGACATAAAATGCACCAATTATTACAATTACTGTACAGGTGCATCTCCAAAAAATGTAATATCATAAAAAAAAGTTAACTTATTTCAGTAATTCTAAACTCATATATTTTTATATAAGATGCATTACACACATTATTTATTTTTTATTTTTTTATTTTGATGATTACGCCTTACAGCTAGTGAAAACCCAACATTCAGTATCTCATAAAAAATTGGAATATTACAAAAAAAAAAAAATACAGAAATGTTGGCTTCCTGAAAAGTATGTCCATGTAGTGACCACCTGTCCCGGATTGCCTGGGACAGTCCCGCATTTTGCAGGTCTGTCCCGGGCACATTCATTCCAGGACAATACAGTGTCCCGGAATTAAACTGACACAGCCACCCCCCCGGGCCAATCTGATGCCCCCAAAAAAGGCCGCCACATCACCGCTTTACTCACTGACAGTACTTGTCCTGGCCGGAAATGCCTGGAGGAGCACAATTTCCGCCCCCTGCTTGTGATTGGAGAAATCATAAATCCCGCCTCTTGTGTCCAATCACTGTACTGTGATTCGTTACAGCACAAGCTGGTTTTTGGGAAGGGGGAGGGTGTCCCTGAATGGTAGTTTAGAAATGTGGTCACCCTAGGTACTACAGTATAGTATGCACTATACCAACACTTGGTCGGGGCTTCTTTTGCATTAATTACTACATCAAAGCGGTGTGGCATGGTGGCGATCAGTCCAGGGGAGGGCTGGCAGGGGGGGCAGGGTGAAAATCTCCCCCCAGGCTGGTGACACTATGCACAGCCACTGGCCACCACTACCAAATGCTGTTTTTGCAGAGCAGGAATATGCCTGCTGGAGCTCTGTTAACACAGGTCATGGCCGCTGCTCACCTCCCACTGTGCAGCCATGCCTGTGTCAGCTCCGAGGTAGATGGCTGCAGAGCTGAGCTATGTCTCGTCTGACACATAGCTCAGCCTCAGCGCACATCAGCGCTGACATCCCCTTCTCTCTCTGCACAGACACAAGGAAAGATAGAGCTCATCTGCTCCTTCTCCTTCTGAGTCTGCCCTGCCCACACTCCCCGGGCATGTGTGGGCACTGGACAGGAAGTTTGAACCCAAAAAAGCATCAGACAACCTGCCTGCGCCTCAGCCTCCATCCTGGAAAGCTCACCCTCTCTAGTCTCTCCTGCCTTCCAGTGTATAAAAAGGGGTGCTCTGTGGACTTTGTTAAAGGGGAGGGGGGCAGGCTTTGGTGAGCAGAGACCCTCTTTACACAATAGTCCACAGCATGCACCCTTAAATTAAGTTTCCCAGAACACCCCTTAGCATCAGATCTGATATATATGGGGTCTGTGCGGACTTTGATGTAAGGGGAGCCTCTGCGTGGACTCTTGTGATCATGAAAAATCTTAGACTGTTTTCCTCGATCCATAACTTTTCCACGTTCTATGGGCCATTTGACTGGACTTGCCCCCCCAGGCCTAAGGCTGCCAGCCCTCCCCTGGATCAGTCTGTGGCACTGCTGGGGTATTATTGAGGTCCAGGTTGCTTCGATAGTGGCCTTCGAGTCATCTGCATTGTTGGGTCTGGTGTCTCTGATCTTCCTCTTGACAATACTCCATTGATTCTCTATGAGGTTTAGGTCAGCAGAAGGAAGCTGTGGTGCCGATCACATGCAATGTCTGTGTAATGCGAGTTCAGCAATCGGATTGCAAGGGTGTTCTCACGCATTTGATCCGAATCCACAGTTTGCACTGCGATCTCTGAACCGATCTGGGGGTGTCCTTAACATTGCATTGACACCTGCAGCGGTTCGCAGAAGGAAGTGTAAACTGCCTGCGGGAGAGATGCAGTGTGGGAAATGGCACCGGAAGTGCGCTGGTTCCCACCTAGGCTGAGCGTCATGGCAAAGGTTGTGAATTCTTATGTACCGTATTTATCGGGGTATAGCGCGCTCCCGCGTATAGCGCGTACCCCTAAAGTTGCTCGAAATTCCTGTGGAATTTTTTTTTTGTACTTACAGTTTTGGTGTCTTGCGCGGCGTCCATCGGCGGCCTCGTCGGGTCCGGCGTCCGTCTGCGGCTTCGGGTGTCCTCGTCGTCGGGTCCGGGGTCCTTCTGCGGCGTCCTCGCGTCCTCCCCGCTCGTTTCCCGCGCCGAGTTTGAATACTGTGCCGGCATATACCGAGCGCAGTACACTCGGGCAGGCTCGGCTACTCTCGCGCTGACGTCCTGTACGTCCAGGACGTCAGCCGAAGAAAAGCCGAGACTGCCCGACTATACACGAGTGTACTGCGCTCGGTATATGTCGGTGCAGTATTCAAACTCGGCGCGGGAATGCGGGTATCGGCGTATATCGCGCACCCACGATTTTGCCCTGATTTTCAGGGCAAAAAAGTGTGCGGTATACGCCGATAAATACGGTACATGTGATTTGTTTGTTTTAAATTTTTAATAAATTTGTAAAGATTTCAAACAAACTTCTTTCACGTTGTCATTATGGGGCATTGTCTGGAGAATTTTGAGGAAAATAATGGATTTAATCCATTTCAGAATAAGGCTGTAACTTGGCAATTTGTATCCACAAAAGAAGCTCTGTGAATACTTTCCGGATGCTCTGTAATAATGGATACAATGGTTGCATTAATAAGAGGTGGATATCTGTTAAAGTAAAGACAGATTAGTGGAACAACCACTATAAGGTAGGGATAGGGTCTTGGGCCCAAATGACCTGGCTGCACTCTTCTTTTCATAACAATAACAATAGCCAAAGCTACTGATTTAGTTAGAAAGCTAAGAACAATGATGTCTCTGGACCATCAGAGGTTAGTTAGCCCAAGCTTTCCATATCTAGCTTTTTATCTTAATCACCTAATGCCCTTTAAATACATAATAACAGCTAACATGACGTCTTGGTGTAATCTCATCTATTTAGGAGATCTTTAAGGATGACAATACAGAATCACATCAGCAAATCATCAATGAGGTAAGTTTATCCTAAACTAGCAAGTGCCGTAAGTGCTGATGTGGCATTGCGATATATAATAGGATTAAAGGTAGGGTTGTCCCGATACCACTAGGACTGAGTACAAGTACCGATCCTTTTTTTCATGTACTCGCCGATACCAATTACCGATACTTTTTTTTAAAATGTGTCCATGTGTCCCCAAATGCAGCCTTGTGTCCCCAAATGCAGCCATGTGTCCCCAAATGCAGCCTTGTGTCCCCAAATGCAGCCATGTGTCCCCAAATGCGGCCTTGTGTAGGTCTCCAGTGGCAAAGAGAAAGCCCCCAATCCCCCCCCACCCCTCCGCCGCCGTCTAGTTGATCAGCACGGGAAACATAACAGCTTTCATTTGAATAGCTGTGTGTTCCCCGCCGCGTGTCGTCATATATAGCCCCACCCCCTTGTCCGGGCACTTTGATAGACAGATCATCCGTCCAATCCTGGGATGGGTGACCTGTCTATCAAAGTACCCGGACAAGGGGGAGGGGCTATATATGACGACGCGCGGCGGGGAACACACAGCTATTCAAATGAAAGCTGTTCTGTTCCTCGCGCTGATCAATTAGACGGCGGCAGCAGCAGCAGCTCTCCTCTCCTCCATTGACATGTTTTACATTCCCGAGGACTGCTCTGCTCTCCGCCGGCTCTCCGCCTCCTCTCCGCTCCCTCTCAGTCTGCTCTTCGCCCCCTCTAAGTCCACTCTCTGCCTGCTCTCCGCCCCATCTCAGCCCGCTCTCGGGTGAAAAAAAAAGTATCGGGTGAAGCATCGGGAGCATTTGCGCAAATGCTCAGTATCGGTCCTGATACTAGTATCGCTATCGGGACAACCCTAATTAAAGGGGTTGTAAAGGTTCATTTTTTATTTTCTAAATAGGTTCCTTTAATCTCGTGCATTGTTGGTTCACTTACCTTTTCCTTCAACTTCCCTTCTAAATGTTTTTTTTCTTTGTCTGAATTTCTCACTTCCTGTTCCTCCTCAGTAAGCTGTTCTGGCTGACTAACCCCCAGCCAGATGATGGGGGCAAGCTTACTGAGGAGGAACAGGAAGTGAGAAATTCAGACAAAGAAAAAAAAAAATTAGAAGGGAAGTTGAAGGAAAAGGTAAGTGAACCAAAATTGCACGAGATTAAAGGAACCTATTTAGAAAATAAAAAAACCAACCTCTACAACCCCTTTAATATAGACTATAAGGCTGCTTTTCACACTGAGGCGCTTTGCAGGCGCTATTGCCCGGAAAGAGACAATCCTTTATATCCAGTGTGAAAGCCTGAGGGCTTTCACGCTGGAGCGTTGCCATGGCGGGACGCTAAAAAAAGTCCTGCCAGCCGCATCTATGAGGCGCGGTAGGAGCGGTAAAAATACCGCTCCTATAGCGCCTCTGCCCATTGAAAACAATGGGGTAGCGCCTCCAACCCGCCCGCAAAACGGCGCAAACAGGCTTTTTAACCCTTTTTCGTCCGATAGCGGATGTTAAAACCGCAAAGCTAGCGGCCGAAAATCGTGGCAAACAAAACAGTAAAATGGCGTTAAAAATAGCGGCGTTTTACCGCCAGCGCACCCAGCTTTTTAGTGTGAAAGTAGCCCGAGTGTAGAACACTGCAGTACACCTTGTTAAGGCAATAATATGTATAAAGGCTGATTTAATTCATCTGTAATTTAACTCTAACCAATGTCTTGCTTCAAGTACTGTGTCAGATTTGGGAGACATTACTTATTTTTTCTTTGAAACTGATAGGGCATTTGAAGTTACAGCAGTATTAAACCCAAAAACAAACATTTACTAGCTTACCAATTCTTAGATGTGATGTCTGTATTCGTTTTCTTTTTTAGTCTTTCTTTTTTTTCATGATCGTGTGTAGGCAAGGACGGTTTAACAATAATCGGGTTGAAAAAAAACGTTGGGGCAGATCCACAGAGCGAGTACGCCGGCGTATCTACTGATACGCCGGCGTACTTTCAAATTACCCGCGTCGTATCTTTAGTTTGAATCCTCAAACCAAGATACGACGGCATCTGGGTTAGATCCACCAGGTGTACGTCCTCGTACGCCTTCGGATCTAAGATGCAATACTTCGGCGTCCGCTGGGTGGCGTTCACGTCGTTTTCCGCGTCGGGTATGCAAATTAGCTATTTCCGACGATCCAGGAACGTACGAGCGGCCGGCGCATTTTTTTACGACGTCTCTAGTCGGCTTTTTCCGGCAAATAGTTAAAGCTGGTATTTTGCGGCGTATAGTTAGACTTGCCATGTTAAGTATGGCCGTCGTTCCCGCGTCGAAATTTGAATTTTTTTGCGTAAGTCGTCCGTGAATCGGGATGGACGTAATTCACGTCTAAGTTAAAAAAAATTACGTCGTTGCGACGTCATTTAGCGCAATGCACGGCGGAAAATTTCGAAACGGAGCATGCGCAGTTCATTCGGCGTGGGGACGCGCTTCATTTAAATGAAAATCGCCCCCTAATCGCCGATTTGAATTTCGCCGCCAGAGATACACTATGCCGCCGTAACTTACGGCGCAAAATCTTTAAGGATTCGAAATTCCGCCAGGTAAGGTACGGCGGCGTAGCGTATCTCTGATACACTGCGCCAATCTATTTCTATGTGGATCTGGCCCGTTGTTTTTTTCTAGACCATTAAAAATGGTTGTGTGTACGCGGCATTACTTCCTGCCCCCTTTTTATTCTGACTGCTCAGACACGCTTTATAAATTCTGGGCTTTGAAAAGATGTAGAGAAGAGAAGACTGTAGATAAACAGCTACAATTTATGTAGGAGGATTTGTTTTATCCTCTGTGTATCACCTGAGGTCAGTCACATCACTGGGTATTTGTAATGCTGCATACACACGGTCGGAATTTCCGATAAGAAAAGTTCGATGTGCATTTTTGGTTGGAAATTCCGACCTTGTGTAAGCCCCATCGGACTTTTTCTGTCGGAATTTAAGAGCTGATTCTTATTGGAAATTCCAATCGTCTGTATGCAATTCCGACACGCAAAAAACCACACATGCTCGGAATCAATTCGACGCATGCTCGAAATCATTGAACTCCATTTTTCCCGATTCGTTGTAGTGTTGTACGTCGCCGCGTTCTTGACAGTCGGAATTTTGCGTGACCGTGTGTATGCAACTCAAGTTTGAGCCAAAATTCCATCTGGGAAAAAAATCCACGTTTTTATCGTCGGAATTTCCGATCGTGTGTACGCGGCATAAGGGTTTACAAACTTTTTAATGAACCCTTTGTGCAGTTACTGTAATTCAGTTCTGAGCATTTTTATTTTATTTTATTCTTCTAGAAATACAATAGTGTTTTACTTGAACTAATTTGTCTATTTATTTGGCTGTTCAATGAGCTAGATCCTCCAAGACCTTCCAATGGAAAACACTGTGGCCAAAGTATGGAGCCTCACCAGACCTCGGATCACATTCAGACCAAAGGGGACAATTGTTGAAGCGTCTGTAGCTGTCCGAATAGATGTATCTCCCACCGAAGAATTATATTTTCAAGTAGTAAGTGAGAAGGAAAAGGTTACAGAGCAAAACATGAAAATCAGAGTCGTTTGGCCAAGTGATAATATACTATGTACTGTTTCTCTGCGTTTTTCCTAAAGGTGTGTCCTAAGTGAACTATTATTACATGGTCTTCACTTTTCTCTGTGGAGTCATTTTAGATGCGGTTAGCACTCTCTTGGTTGCAGTGGCAGCTGGTGCTCAAAATTTTTGGGGGGGCGCAAACGTAAAAAAAATAAAAAAATTGCAGCCTCACTGTGCCCATCAAATGCAGCCACTGTGCCATCAATTGTCTCCACTGTGCCATGCCATCAAATGCAGTCACTATGCCATCAATTCGCACCACTGTGCCATGCCATCAAATGCAGTCACTGTGCCATGCCATCAAACGCAGCCACTGTGCCATCAATTATCACCACTGTGCCATGCCATCAAATACAGTCACTATGCCATCAATTCGCACCACTGTGCCATGCCATCAAACGCAGCCACTGTGCCATGCCATCAAACGCTGCCGCTGTGCCATGCCATAAAACGCAGTCACTGTGCCATGCCATTAAACGCAGCCATTGTGCCATGCCATCAAACGCAGTCACTGTGCCATGCCATCAAACGCAGTCACTGTGCCTTGCCATCAAACGCAGTTGCTGTGCCATGCCAAACGCAGTCACTGTGCCATGCCATCAAACGCAGTCACTGTACCATGCCATCAAACACAGCCACTGTGCCCCTCAATTGTCGCCACTGTGCCAATTGTCACTACTATGCCCCCCAATTGTCGCCACTGTGCCAATTGTCACCACTGTGCCCTTTAATTGTCGCCACTGTGTCCATTGTCACTACTGTGCCCATTGATGCCACTGTGCCCTTTGTCGCCTCTGTGCCCATTGTCGCTGCTGTGCCCTGTAAAATGCACTTACCTTAATCCTTCGACATCCCTCGATGTCTTCCTTCGCCTTGGTGACGCTTCAGCCAATCAGGTTACCGATAACCAGAATCGGCGAACCTGATTGGCTGAGACGGCCGTCAGTCTTATCCAAGGTACGCACCCCACACGTTCGAAAGATAAGACATCCAGGAGACGAGGGCTGTACTCGGAAAGCCTATCAGAGCCGCTGGCTCTGATAGGCACTTCCGCACAGCCAACCAGCTGCCGTTATTCAGGTGGTCGGCGCTCAATGTCCGGCCACCTGAATAGACCAGCGGCAGCTGGCAACAATAACATACATTCATGCAATGCATGAATGTATGTTATTTTCAGTGGCAGTGCGGAGCCAGAGGGGGCGGCGCTCCAGCGCCCTCTATGGACGGACCGCTGCTGCTTGGTTGTCTAAGGCCAGCCATAGAAGGAGTGAATTTCTTTCCTGCAACCATGGCTTTCCCCTATCACCATAGTGTAATCCCTCTCGCCGAGCCATTGTGTTCTCTTCCCGGGGTGGGGGAAGCTGTCCCTACTGGCAGAACACAGTGATTATTGCTAAAGGCTACAATAGCCACTAGCGAGAATCGCATGCAAAATCCGGCAATCGATCAACTTGAGTACATTCAGCCTGCCCATACATGGTTCGAATCTTGGCCGGTTAAGCCCTGTACACACAGGCCAGAATCTCTTAAGTAAAAAAAAAACGTTTTTCCTGACGAGATTCTTGGCAAGATTCTCTTGCCGGCCGAGTGTACACACACTCAATTCAAAAGAACCACCGTTCGTTTAAATGGCACGAACGCTTTAGATAACCCCCTCTGGGAAGCTCTCTCCCGAGGGGGTTACCTTACGGGCACGCTCATGAGTCATACACTCGGCGTCCGTCAGTGTATGACTCGACCCCGCCCCATGACGCCTGCGTCAATGGATTTGATTGACAGCAGCAGAAGTCAATGGCTGCGCTGCTATCAATTTATCCAATCAATGCCGAGACTCCATGGAGAAAAGGATGCCGGGGACGCGCAGAGCAGGTGAACTGGCTCAGGTAAGTAAAACGGGGTGGCTGGGGGGCCGGTGATTGCCAGGTGTTGTACATCACCGCGTTCTTGACGTTTGGAATTTCCAACAACCATAGGTGTGCGCAGCCTTTGGCATTAGGGTGTGCACCCCAAAGCTCAAACACACTCTACCGATCACTCACGATGTTCATTCAGAAAGTGAAGGGGCCAGTAAATGGCATATTTACTGGCCCCTTCCCCGACTCATCCTAAAACATCAGTAACAACCGGTGGGAGAGGAGGGAAGCAAGCTGGCAGTGCTGTGGGGGGAAGGAGGGAGAGCCAGGTCAGTAGGGGGGATCTGTTCTGCACAGGGTGATTAGGGTGTGCCTGGGCACACCTGGCACACCCGGTGCGCACGCCTATGCCAACAACATTTGTGTGACCGTGTGTATGCAAGACAGGTTTGAGCCAAAATTCTGTCGGAAAAAAATCCACGAAATTTTTCAATCGTGTGTACGCGGCATGACTCTAAAAAAAAAAGCTAAAAATGCTGAAAAACTCGGCTATTCAGCGTTTATAAACGTTTTGAGCCATAAGCTTTTGTGGGAGTCTCGTTTTGCAAAAAAAAAAGCTAAAAAACACAAATGCTAAAAAAAACGCTGAAAAACTCATTCTACAGCTATAGCTTTCTACAGCTAACTCTACTGGTGTTTTTATAACGTCCAGTGTGCATGCGGCTTAAGGTTGGCTTCACACTAATCCCTCCTACTGCCCGGCCTCCCCTGTGCCCCCCTGCAGCACCTCCGGCTTAGCTCAGCGAAGCTGGCCCCCCTACAATCAGCACAAATAAAAACTCAAGTGTGTTTCTTTAGTGCTACGTTTGTGCTGTTTTGTTCCGCAAAAATTTACGTTTGTGCTGCTTTTATTTTGAAGATATTAGCAATTGTTTTTTCCAGACTATGACATCACCTAGCCCCCCTACAACAGCCAAATGGCACAAAACTGGTCTCGTTGGTTAGTGCTACGTTTGGGCCGTTTTGTGCTGCTAACATTTCCGTTCTATCTTTTATCATTTTTGCGTTATTAATGATTTATTAAAGGTCACCAAAGGTCAATCAGCCCCCCTACAACGCCCAAATTACACAAAACTGGTCTCGTTGGTTAGTGCTACGTTTGTGCTGGTTTGTGCTGCTAAAAATTTTATTTGTGCTGTTATGGCTTCCATCCTCTCCTCTCCTGCCTTTCTCTTCTGCTCTTCAGGAGTTATTGTACTTTTATCATTTACAGCTTTATCATAAACACACTGAACACACTGGGAGAGTGTCCTTCTGATGTATCCTTCTGCTTTGTATTTTTGTCTGATTGCAGGAAACTCTCACAACAGTTCAGACTTCATATGGTGATAAGAAACTTACACTTTCCCCAACGGATTCCGTGTGAGTTGCAACCTATTCATAACAGTGGTTTTCTGTTTCTACCTTTCCTGCTCAAGAACCTTAAAGTGACAATCCTGCTGGTTTGCTCCTGAGCAACAGGACAGACTTTTCTAGTTCTAAAGAAAAGAAACTGTAAGATTTTGCACAAAATGCGTTTTGATGCACCTGGAATGCATTTAGCTGATTTAAACGGAACATTCAGCTGGCCTTTAAAGGGGAATTAAACCCATCAATTTCACTTCCCCAAAACAGTTACGTTGGGTATTCAAAGCATGCTGTGAATGATAACTGTCACAGTTGTATTCCCAACTGAATTGTCAAGCCATCAAATCACATGTGCAGCATTATGGCAACTGCAGATCAAACAGACTTAAAGCGGGGGTTCACCCTGTTAAAAAAAAAAAAAATGTTTTTTTTTTATTAGACCATTACATTCGGCATCGTAGCGCGAGCTACAGTATGCCGGTCTTACATTTTTTATCCCCGTACTCACTGTGCTATGGCTCATTGAAGATTCCGGGGAATGGGCGTTCCTATGGTGAGAGAAGGTGATTGACGGCCGGCCCTGGCACGTCACGCTTCTCCGGAAATAGCCGAAATAGGCTTGGCTATTCACGGCGCCTGCGCATAGCCTGTGCGCAGGCGCCGTGAAGAGCCGAGACCTACTCCGGCTGTCTTCGGGGAGCGTGACGTGCCAGAGCCGGCCGTCAATCATCCTCCCTCTCCATAGGCACGCCCATTCCCCGCGGGAGTCGGATTCTTCAATGATCGATAGCACAGTGAGTACGGGGATTAAAAATTTAAGACCGGCATACCGTAGCTCGCGCTACGATGCCGAATGTAATGGTATAATGATGTGAAGGAGGGTGAACCACCGCTTTAAGCCCCCCATACACACTATTCCACTTTCGTTGTCTGATTTCCTTTAGATTGACCAAAACCATGTAGTGCAGGCAGGGCCGCCATCAGAGGGGTACAGGCAGTACACCTGTAAGGGGCCCGAAGGCCCACAGGGCCCCAGGTGGCAGCCCCCCTTTTTTTTATTTATTTTTTATAAAAAAATAATAATAATAATAATATATTTTTATTTTATTTTTTATTAAGGCACCATTTTTTTTTTTTTTTTTTAGCAGTCCGGAGGTCCCCAGGGCCCCGGATGGCAACCCCCCCCCCTTTTTTTAATAAAAAAATAAAAATAAAATTATATATTTTTTTATTTCTTTTTTTTTTTATTTTATATATATATATTTATTATTATTATTATTATTATTATTATTATTATTATTATTATTATTAAAGGGCCCAGAGGTCCCCAGGGCCCCGGATGGCAACCTCCCTTTTTTTATAAAAAAAAAATATTTTATATTATTTTATTTATTTATTTTTAGTTCTTTTTTTTATATATATATATTTTATTAAAGGGCTCAGAGGTCCCCAGGGCCCCATGTGGCAAACCCCCCCCCCTTTTTTTTTATAAATATTTTTATTTTTTGGTTTATATATATATATATATATATATATATATATATATATATATATATATATATATATATATATATATATGCGCCTGCAAACCGATGGACCGTTTTCATCGGACAAACCGATCGTGTGTGGGCCCCATCGGTTTGTTTTCCATCGGTGAAAAAAAATAGAACATGTTTTAAATTTTTCCTATGGATAAAAAAATCGATAGAAAAAGACGATCGTCTGTGTGGAAGTCCATCGGTCAAAAATTTACGCATGCTCAGAATCAAGTCGACGCATGCTCGGAAGCATTGACCTTCATTTTTTTCAGCACGTCGTAGTGTTTTACGTCACCGTGTTTTGGCACGGTTGGAATTTAGTCTGATGGTGTGTATGCAAGACTGATGAAAGTCAGCTTTATCGGATATCCGATGAAAAAATCCATCGGATTAGGTTCCATCAGATATCCGATCGTGTGTACAGGGCTTAAGACATCGGGCTACATTCACAGAGAGATACGACGGTGTATCTCCTGATACGCCGTCGTATCTCTGAGTTAGGCCCGTCGTATCTATGCGCCTGATTCATAGAACTGTGTTACACCGTCGGATCTTAACTACAATTTAAAAATGGCCGCGGGGGGCGTTCTCGCTGATTTACGCTGAGAAATATGTAAATCAGTGAGATACGCCAATTCACGAACGTACGCGGGCCCGACGCAGTGTTGTTACGACGTTTACGTAGCGGTTTTCCCGGCGTATACTTACCCCTGCTTCTATGAGGCACAGCCAATGTTAAGTATAGCCGTCGTTCCCGCGTCGATTTTTTTTTTTTTTACGTTGTTTGCGTACGCCGATTCTCAAACCCGATCGTCGCTAGTTACGCTCACGCCGGAACCACTGACGTCCTAGCGACGTCAGTGGGAGCAATGCACGCTGGGAAATTTCGCGCACGGCGCATTCTCATTTAAATCGGCGCGGGAACGCGCCTGATTTAAATAGTACACTCCCCCTAGCCGCAGAATTTGAATTCCGCCGGGGGATTTATGATCCGCCGCCGCAAGTTTGGAGGTAAGTGTGTTGTGAATTACCCACTTGCCTCTCAAACTTGCGGCAGCGGATCTTAAATTACATAGATCACGCAGATCTAAAGATCCGCTGATCTCTGTGAATCTAGCCCTTTATGTGTAACTTTTCTTTAGGTGAGAATACATATACTTAATTTTACATTGCTTCTCTCCCTGTATCAGAGTTCAAGTAACAGACTTCAGGAGCTCATTGGCACTAAGTCAGGTAAGAATAGAAAAAAATACACTTACTATATACATTAGACTTTAGTGATAAAAATGATACAAGTGATTATGACAATGCTAGGCGCTGCCACTGTGTGAATGTAGGGAAAAGCGACACAGTGGGGGTTATTTACGAAAGGCAAATCCACTTTGTACTTCAAGTACACTGCAAGTGCACTTGGAAGTGCAGTCGCTGTAGATCTGCGGGGGACATGCAAAGAAAATAAAAAACAGCATTTTAGCTTGCACGTGATTGGATGATAAAATCAGCAGAGCTTCTCAGATCTTCCCCTCCGATCTACAGCGACTGCACTTCCAAGTGCACTTTCGGTGTACTTTGAAGTGCCCTTGTAGTGCAGCGTGGATTTGCCTTTAGTAAATAACCCCCAGGGTTCGCACTAATTCTGAGTGTGGGGCTCCAGAGTGTTGTGACTGAGAGAATAAAATGGGGTATTTGGTTTTCTTCGACTTTTGGTATCCCGGATTAAAGTCTTGAGCGTGAAGACTTCAAAGCGTCTTGGGTGGGACAAAGCCTTTTTTTTTCTCTGTCCAGGTCTCAATGGAGACCTGCAGGTTGTGTGAGCTTGGGTATATATAGTTCAGGGCCCGGATTCAGATACAATTGTGTATCTATCGGCGGGCGTAACGCTACGCCGCCGTAACATAGGGCGCAAGTTCCGTATTCAGAAAGAACTTGCGCCCTAAGTTAAGGCGGCGTAGCGTATGTGGTCCGGCGTAAGCCCGCGGAATTCAAATTCTCCATACAGTGGGCGTGTTGTATGGTAATGAAGGCTGACCCCACTTAAATGACGTTTTTGGCTAACGGCGCATGTGCCGTCCGTGAACGTATCCCAGTGCGCATGCTCCAAATTAACCCGCAAAAAGCCAATGCTTTCGACGTGAACGTAAATTACGCCCAGCCCTATTCGCGAACGACTTATGCAAACGACGTAATCGACGGAAAATTTGACGCTGGCCCGACGTCCATACTTAACATAGGATACGCCTCATATAGCAGGGGTAACTTTACGCCATAAAAAGCCTAACGTAAACGGCGTAAAAAAATGCGCCGGGCGGACATACGTTTCTGAATCGGCGTATCTACCTAATTTGCATATTCCTCGCGTAAATCTACGGAAGCGCCACCTAGCGGCCAGCGTAAATATGCAGCCTAAGATACGACGGTGTAAGAGACTTACGCCGGTCGGATCTTAGGGAAATCTATGCGTAACTGATTCTATGAATCAGGCGCATAGATACGACCCCGCGCACTCAGAGTTACGACGGCGTATCCGGAGATACGCTGTCGTAACTCCTATCTGAATCCGGGCTCAGGACTCCAGGCTAGGGTGACCACATTTCCAAACTGCCATTCAGTGACACACCCCCTCTCTCACCTTCCCCAAAGAATGATGAGGGGGCGGGGGGTAATGTAGTCTCGGGGTTGACGAAAAAAGAAATTACTTAAAAAAAGGGCAATCAATGGTCGGACTTTAGAGGCAAAACAGACAGGAATATCGAAAAATATATAGTTTTATTACAAAAGTAGAAAATATACAAAACAACTCAATATACAAAAATAAAAACCATACAGGATGTAGAGTATGAGAAATATTCCCTATGCGTCGCCTACGCGTTTCGCCGTGAGGCTTCTTCAGGACTAGTAAAAGAAGGTAATAGTGGAAAAATACATTTCACTATCTGAAATGAAACATATTATATTAACATACTAAAAGTAAAATAAATTTGCATTATGGTTCTCACATTGCGCCAAACTGAACGGCATATATCCAATATTACCTTGAAGTAATGCCTGGCAGCGCCGCACCTAGCAATCAGTTCCGCAAATGTAGTTATTAGTTAGTAGGGGGTGGCTGTGTCCTCTATTTCATTCCGGGACATTGTATTGTCCCGGAATGAAGGTGCCCGGGACCCGGGACAGACATGTCAATTGCGGGACAGTCCCGGGCAATCCGGGACACGTGGGCACCCTACTCCAGGCAGGTGGGAGCAGAGCTCACATTTAAAGATTGCTGTGTGCTCCTGTTAGGAGACAGGGGTCATCTACTCAGGAGACAGTACTTCCTGTTGGAGAGGTTCCATGTCCTTCAGGCTAAGAGATGTTGAGGCGGCTAAGCAAGTCTGGGAGACTGAGAGAGCTGGGACACCTAGGAGAGTCCATGGGACTCCAGAGTGTTGTGACCGAGAAGAAAATGTGGTATTTGGTTTTCACCGACTTTTGGCATCCCGGATCAAAGTCTGGAGATTGAAGACTTCGAAGCGTCTTGGGTGGGACGAAGCCTTTAATTCTCTGTCCAGGTTGTGTGAGCGTGAAGACTTAAACCATGAAGAGTTTTCACAAAGTGTGTTTGTTTCCCAGAATGAAGAAGCTGTGAGACTGTTTCTCCAGAACACCGTGGCTAACTTTGGAATTCCAGCTGTTGTAAAACGTAAGTTTCATGGATACGTCGGCTCTTTCTCACAACAGTAATATCTCATTTTATAACCAACACTCCCTGCCTTGTAAGTACAGTAGAGCCCTAGGAGCAGGTGAGTTATACAGAATTATTTTTTTTGCATATACAACTTACTGTCCTTAAAGCGGGAGTTCACCCAATTCGTTTTTTTTTTCTCTTTTCCCCTTAGCTTCATGCTCGTTTTGTCTAGGGGAATCGGCTATTTGTATTAAAATATGAGCAGTACTTACTGTTTTCGAGATGCATCTTCTCCGCCGCTTCCGGGTATGGGTCTTCGGGAGCGGGCGTTCCTTCTTGATTGACAGTCTTCCGACAGACTTCCGACGGTCGCATCCATCGCGTCACTTGTAGCCGAAAGAAGCCGAACGTCGGTGCGGCTCTATACTGCGCCTGCGCACCGACGTTCGGTTTCTTTCGGAAAATCGTGACGCGATGGATGCGACCGTCGGAAGCCTCTCGGAAGACTGTCAATCAAAATAGGAACGCCCAGTCCCGCAGCCCATACCCGGAAGCGGCGGAGAAGATGCATCTCGTAAACGGTAAGTACGGATCATATTTTAAAACAACTAGCCGATTCCCCTAGACAAAACGAGCATGAAGCTAAGGGGAAAAAGTGTTCTGTACGGGTGAACCTCTGCTTTAAAGTGGTTGTAACCCTGATCTAAAAAAAATAAAACACCCTGCAAGCAGGGCCGGATTTGCTCTCCCTGCCGCCCCAAGGCCAGGTTCTACAATGCACCCCCTCCCCGCCAACCAAACCCCCCCAAATCAATACAGAATGTGCGGCATGGTTAGTTCAAATATGTTTTGTTTGTTTTTTTACTTTTTTTTATTTTTATTTATTTGTAGCTTGTCGCTTACTTTTTAAAATTTTTGTATCATTTTCTTATTATTTTTCTTATTATTTTTCTTATTCTTTACTTTTTTATTTTATTAATTTAATTATTATTTATTTATTTTTCATAAAAAAAAATTCACTTAACTTTTTTGCTATCACACAGGAGAAAACAATTTCCTGTGTGATAGCAATTGCAGGTGACATGTTCTCTTTATTGACCCTGTCACCTCCAAAACAGGAGTCCTAGCACTGTGCTATAACTCCTGTCACAGCTGAGATGGGAAGAGCACAGCTCTCCCCTCTCTCTCTGTACATCGGCAGCAGGAACAGGAGACAGACTCGGTGGCCGGGGGGAGGACGGAGTCCCGAAGACAGAGCCAGCAGAGAGAGGTATGTGGGGGGGGGGGGGGGGGGGGGGGGGAGGACGGGAGCACATATTTTACAAGTGATATCGGCGACATCGCCGCAATCACTTGTTAACGAGCAAGCGGATTCCCCCATAACTTACCACCCTTAACTGTATCTTCCGGGCGTCGGGGGACTCCATGCCACTGCCGCCCCTTGGCGCCCTGCCGCCCCAAGGCCTGGCCTCAGTGGCCTTGTGGGAAATCCAGGCCTGCCTGCAAGACAAAGGCATAATGAGCTAGTATGCATAGCATTATGAATTACTTACCTCAGATCGAAGCCCCCACAGTGGTTCTCATACCCCCCTCCCTGGGGTTACTTCACCATCTCTCCCTGGGATTACTTCCGGGTATTGCGGGTGACGGCACCCAGACTGAAGCAATGGCACATACGTGCTAGTGCTAGTGCATTGTTGGTTCACTAACATTTTCCCTTCTAAATTTTTTTTTCTTTGTTTTCTTTGTCTAAATTTCTCACTTCCTGTTCCTTCTCAGTAAGCTGTTCTGGCTGACTAACCCCCAGCCAGATGATGGGGGCAAGTTTACTGAGGAGAAACAGGAAGTGAGAAATTCAGACAAAGAAAAAAAAAACATTTAGAAGGGAAATGGAAGGAAAAGGTAAGTGAAGCAACAATGCACTAGCTTAAAGGAACCTATTTAGGGAATTAAAAACAAACCTTTACAACCCCTTTAACTGCTTGCCGACCAGCCACCGCCGTTATAAGGCAGCAGGTCGGCTCTGCTGGGCGAGAGCACGTAACTATACGTCATCTCTCCCAGCAGCCAATAGGCTCGCTCCTGACTCCCGCGTGTGTGCCCGGCGGTTGTGATTACCGCCGGGCACCCTCGATCGCTCGTTACAGAGTGAGAACCGGGAGCTGTGTGTGTAAACACACAGCTCCCGGTCCTGTCAGGACAGCAAAATAGGCGTTTATTGATTGGTTTGCGCAAAAGTTATAGCGTTTACAAAATAGGGGTAGTTTTATGGCATTTTTATTAATATTTTTTTTTTACTAGTAATGGCGTCGGACAGCGATTTTTTTTCGGTACTGCGACATTATGGCGGACACTTCGGACACATTTTTGGGACCATTGGCATTTTTATAGCGATCAGTGCTATAAAAATGCCACTGGCAGGGAAGGGATTAAGTATGTTCCCTGGGTGTGTTCTAACTATAGGGGGGGGTGGACTCACTAGGGGAAATGACTGATCGCTGTTCATACATTGTAAGTATGGGGAACCCTCTATGGTTGATGATTAAAACAGGCACATCTAAGTATGCAGGGATCCGGGGTAAAGCTGTCCACATAGACCGCCCTCCGCACCACCATTGATGTCATCCCTTCCACGAGCAGTTCAAGCCTCGCTTTCAGATCGCTCTACTGCAGGGTAGTCTTCCCGGTCACAATTGCAGCCTGACAGCGGTGAGAGCCAGCGGTGTGGATGACGCATGCTTAGATGTGCCTCTTTTATACATCAACCATGTGAGTTGCTAAATGTTGTACCTTCATTAAGTGTAACCATATTGCTACACTTAGAGGCGCCTCTCTTCTCTTTTATACTCTGGAGCTCCTGCTGGATTTTGCTTCTAATCCCCTTGTGGAGGCTGCCATTTGTGGATGGACATTTTATGGTTACACAACCTATCACATTGCTATAAACTTTTTATATGGATTATAAACTGAAAGGGGTTGTAAAGGAATTTTTTTCCCCCTAAATATCTTCCATTATCTTAGTGCAGTCCTCCTTCACTTACCTCATCCTTCCATTTTGCTTTAAATGTCCTTATTTCTTCTGAGAAATCCTCACTTCCTGTTCTTCTGTCTGCAACTTCACACAGTAATGCAATGCTTTCTTCCTGGTGTGGCGAAAGCCTCTTGAGGGGGGAGGGGACGAGCAGGAGTGTCAGGACGCCCACTAACTAGAGCTGCACGTTTCTGGTCAAAATGAGAATCGTGATTCTTTTGCTTAGACTAAAGATCACGATTCTCTCACGATTCTCAAAATTTGATTGCCAGAACCCCCCCCCCCAAATAAATAAACCTGTGATTTATTTGAAAATACGAATATATAAAAAACAGACCAGTGATATGTCTATAATGTTAAAGACCATATAACTCCTTTGAAGTTATGGTCTTTAACAATATAGACATCTCACTGGTCTGTTTTTTATACATCAGGAGCAGTACCGCCGGCAACCACTGGGTGGCGCCTGGATACACACAGTTGTACAGAACTGTGAGAAAGATAAATACATCAGAAGCAGTACCGCCGGCAACCACTGGGTGGCGCATGGATACACACTAGAGTTGTATTGAACTGTGAGAGAAGCCCAGGCTGCTGATGTCTGTTCCGATATCGGCGGCATTTGCGTTCCACGCTGGTTACGTGGAATGGCGGTGACACATAAGAATCGCGGGTCATCCCGCGGGGAGATCGCAGGCGGGGAGAATCGATATCGCGATTCTCTCTGCAATTAATCGTGCAGCTCTACCACTAACACACAGCTCCTTTCTCTATCTGCAAAGTAGAGAGTGTCCTGACTTGCCTGCTCGCTCCCTCCCCCCTCAAGAGGCTTTCTCCACACCAGGGAGAAAGCCTTGCATTACGGTGGTGAGTTACAGACAGAAGAACAGGAAGTGAGGATTTCTCAGAAGAAATAAGGACATTTAAAAGCAAAATTGAAGCATGAGGAAAGTGAAGGAGGACTGCACTAAGGGAAAGGAAGCTATTTAGGGAAAAACAAAATTTCCTTTACAACTCCTTGAAGGACTTATGAATAAATGGCTGTGGAACGAATCATCTGAGTTTCCATTCTTTTTTATGGGGGAATTTGCTTTGATATACAAGTGCTTTGGATTACAAGCATGCTTCCGGAACAAATTGTGCTTGCAATCAATCCAAGGTTTTACTGTGTGTGTGTATATATATATATATATATATATATATATATATCAATACATTATGTAAAACACCATTCTCTATAACGTTGACAGGTTCTTCCTACCATGAGAATAAGAGTCCTTCAGTATGATATAGATATACACACAATGGGCCAGATCCACATAGATCGGCACCGGCGCAGCGTATCTAAGATACGTTACGCCGCCGTAACTTACTTGACTTTGTTTCAAATCCACAACGAATTTGTGCCGTAAATTACGGCGGCGTAGTGTATCTTTGGAGGCGGAATTCAAATCGGCGATTAGGAGGCATGGTTCATTAAAATGAAGCGCGTCCCCGCGCCGAATGAACTGCGCATGCTCCGTTTCAAAATTTCCCAACGTGCATTGCGCTAAATGACGTCGCAACAACGTCATTTTTTTAACTTAGACGTGAATTACGTCCATCCCGATTCATGGACGACTTACGCAATTTTTTTTTTACAATTTTGACACGGGAACGACGGCCATACTTAACATGGCAAGTCTATCTATACGTCGCAAAATAACAGCTTTAACTATACCCTGGAAAAAGCAGACTAGAGACGCCGTAAGAGAATGCGACGGCCGCGCGTACGTTCGTGGATCGTCGGAAATAGCTAATTAGCATACCCGAGGCGGAAAACGACGCAAACTCCACCCAGTGGACGCCGAAGTATTGCATCTAAGATCCAAAGGCGTACAAAGCCATACGCCTGTCGGATCAAACCCAGATGCCGTCGTATCTTGGTTTGAGGATTCAAACTAAAGCTACGACGTGGGAAATTTGAAAGTACTCCGGTGTATCAGTAGATACGCCGGCGTACTCGCTCTGTGGATCTGGCCCAATATATTTAAACACAATATAGTGTGTCTAGGGCAGGGGTCCTCAAACTACGGCCCTCCAGTTGTTCAGGAACTACAATTCCCATCGAGCCTAGTCATGTCTGTGAATGTCAGAGTCTTGCAATGCCTCATTGGATGTGTAGTTCCGCAACAGCTGGAGGGCCGTAGTTTGAAGATCCCTGGTCTAGCGTATACAATGAAGTAACTATTACCTTTTACCATATTGCATAACATAGTATATACTACGCTATATATTTAAAGAATGATTTTTGTACAGGCTTGGGACCAGCTTTGACATCACTGATGAACACCAAAGGCCTAAGTTTATTTGAAATTATAAATCCTGAAGTCGTACCACACGAGGTAAGAAATGTGCAGGGAAGAATATTTGGGATAAGAACTAAACTACACCAATTTTCTTTATCAGATATGTCAAATAGCAAAGCTGCTCTCTTCATTCATTGCAGCCAAACAGGCCCTATCTTCAGTTCTACCAATGCATTAAAATAGCAGTATGTGTGGGTTTCAGGACACTGATGTGTCTACAGCCTCATAGCTGTATATCTGCAGTGTGAGATCTAGGGTGTTACTGCCGGCTAGTTTCAGGAGATTTGGGGTGAAATTTGGTGATGTCATTACTGTGTTGCTCACTATTTTCCTCGCTGGAGGCTCTGACCTGAGGAAGCAAAGCCCTGCCTTCACACAGAGACACAGTACAGAACAAGGCATAGTAAGTTAATAATGGGGAAAATGTCAGCTGTACAGGAACCGCAGGCAATAGAGGTCACTAGACATTTGTTTTCTGTCTCTCTCTTTTTGAGCTTTAACCATTTGCCGATCGCCCACGGTATATATACGTCATCATTTTGATGTTAAATACCATTGTTATGGCAGCAGCTACAGTAGCTGCCATAACCCTGGTATCTTTATTCTGTGGGCGATTCTGCGATTATTAAAAGTAGTCTCGGTGGCGGATTCGCTGCGGGATCACTTTTGGAGGCGACAGGAGAGGTGCCTCCCCCTCCCACCGCTTCCCTGCAGTTTCCGAGCTTACTGGAGCCGTCAGTAAGCCTGAAATTGATCCCAAGCGACCGATGGCTAGGCATGAAGTCAAGTGAGGGCAAGATAGCCTCCACTCGGCTCTATGCCCTTGGAAGACCGGAGCACCCTCCAATGCCACTTCTGGTTCTAGGGCTTAGAGATGATTTTTTTTTTAAGTCAAAGTGTCCATTTTTTTTTTTGCTTTTAAGGAGGAACTGTCTTGCTTATTTCTACTACAAGGGATGTTTACATTCCTTGTAATGGGAATAAAAGTGATCAAAAAAATAGATAAAGGGACAGTGTAAAAATAAAAAATATAAAGTAAAAAAAAATAAGAAATACATAAGTCACTCCCACATATGTGGGAGTGTTCAAACCACACATGTGAGGCATCGCCGCGTTCGTTAGAGCGAGAGAAATAATTCTAGCACTAGACCTCCTCTGTAACTCCAAACAGGCACCCTGTATATATTTTTAAAGCGTCGCCTATGGAGATTTTTAAGTACCACAGTTTGTCGCCATTCTACGAGCGTGTGCAATTTTAAAGCATGACATGTTGGTTATCTACCGTTTTTTCCGGCGTATAAGACGACTTTTTAACCCCTGAAATTCTTCTTAAAAGTCGGGGGTCGTCTTTTACGCCAGTAACCTAACATGCAGACCGCGGCCGTCCATTTTTCTAAAGCCGCGCCTCCTCCTTCTGCTGTTCCGTGATAGGCGGAACACTCAGCTTCCCAGCAGAGCCTCTGTTCAGTGTTCCGCCTATCACGGATGCCCTCTCGTCCTCGGTCTTGGACGAGAGGGCATCCGTGATAGGCGGAACACTGAACACAGTGGGCCAGATTCTGAAAGGACTTACGACGGCGCAGCGCCATGTACGCCGTCATAAGTCCTAATCCGACCCGTCGTATCTATGCGCCTGATTCTTAGAATCAGTTATGCATAGATATCCATTAGATCCGACAGGCGTAAGTCTCTTACGCCGTCGGATCTTAACTGCATTTTTTTTTGACCGCTAGGTGGCGCTTCCGTCGCATTCCGCGTTGAGTATGCAAATTAGCTAGATACGCGAATTCCCGAACGTACGCGCGGCCGACGCAGTAAAGTTACAACGTTTACGTTAGGCTTTTCCCGGTGCATACTTGCCCCTGCTATATGAGGCATAAGTGCGGCGTAGCAATGTTAAGTATGGCCGTCGTTCCCGCGTCGAAATTTGAAAAAGTTACGTCGTTTGCGTAAGTCGTCCGTGAATGGGGCTGGACGTCATTTACGTTCACGTCGAAACCAATGACGTCCTTGCGGCGTACTTTGGAGCAATGCACACCGGAAAATTCCACGGACGGCACATGCGCCGTTCCGCAAAAACGTCAATCACATCGGGTCACAGTAGTTTTACATAAAACACGCCCCCTCATCCAAATTTGAATTAGGCGGGCTTACGCCGGCCGATTTACGCTACGCCGCCGCAACTTACGGAGCAAGTGCTTTGAGAATACAACACTTGCCCGTGTAAGTTGTGGAGGCGTAACGTAAATCAGCCTGCACAATTTTACGCGGCTGTACAAGAATCTGGAGTGTTCCACCTATCACAGAACAGCACGAGGAGGAGGCGCGGTTTTTGAAAAATGGACGGCCGCGGTCTGACAGATTCTGCATGTCAGGGATAAGGTAAGGGATCGTCGAGACATGCAATGACACACTGAGGCATGTAATGGTGCACAGTGAGGCATGTAATGGCACAGTGAGGCATGTAATGGTGGCACAGTGAGGCATGTAATGGTGGCACAGTGAGGCATGTAATGATGGCACAGTCTGGCATGTAATGGCACAGTGAGGCATGTAATGGTGGCACAGTCTGTCATGTAATGGCACAGTGAGGCATGTAATGGTGACACAGTCTGGCATGTAATGGTGGCACAGTCTGGCATGTAATGGTGGCACAGTCTGGCATGTAATGGTGGCACAGTCTGGCATGTAATGGTGGCACAGTCTGGCATATAATAGCACAGTGAGGTGAGGCGAGGCATGACTAGTAGGAAGGGGGTCGCCTTATACGGTGAGTATATCCCAAAACCAACATTTTAGCTGGAAAATTAGGGGGTCGTCTTATACGCCCAGTCATCTTTTACGCCGGCAATTACGGTATTTACTTGGTGTAACATCATCTTTCACATTATACAAAAAAATTGGGCTAACTCTAGTGTTTTGTTTTTTTCCTAATCATTAATGTGTATTTTTTCCCAAAAGAAAGACTGCTGCGCAAATCTAGTGTGACATAAAATATTGCAATCGCCATTTTATTCTCTATACAAATTTTAACTTGTAAAAAAAAAGTTCCAGAAAAGGCCTTGTCAGTAAGGAAAGGGGGAAACTGATCCATCCATATTGGCACAAAATCTTTTTCTTGCAGACATTTTGTCACCCAGTGGGTGGGTGTATCCATTTGTGGATTTATATAAGTGGTACATGTAATGCCCAGGGATTGTAACCTTCTGCAAGATATCCCATGACACTGTTCTATATCTAAGGTGCCTCAAATAAAGTGATTTATTTTATTCATTGCAACCAAAAAGATTCTTATTTTCAAAGGCGTTGTCTAGGCCAACACAATCATTTTTATTTTATAAGAACGCCTTTGATCCATACTATCTGAAATGTCATCTAAGATTTGTATTGAACACTCTTGCTTTTTCATTTTCAGGGATACTTAATAGTCCGACTGGATTTTGGATTTCCTCATCATTTGCTTGTAGACTTCCTGAAAAAGGCTCTGTAGAAGACAACGTAGCAGAGAACTTATCCATCATCACCATGCCATTGGGATAAAAGAAAATGGATAATGTTATCTTTTGTTAAAATGACTAAACAATAAACGCATTTGAATGCAATATTTCCATCCAGTTTAAAGATTTATTCATGTTCTTTTATAGTATATAACAAACACACATGCAACACTCACTTGAGTTGTAAAGCAAAAATGTTTTTGTGTTGTTTTGAATAGCCTGGGGAAGGGTTTCATCATCTGTACCTGGCCGGGCTGCCATCAGGGGGGTACAAACATTACACCCGTAAGAATGAATGAATGACTTGTATAGCGCTACACATGCGAACTGAATCGCCTCTGGGCGCTTTTTCCAGCCAGTGTATGCTTGGCTGGTGCGGTCATTTTACCCCGTAGGATCGTGACACGCTTGGGACACACAGTCATACATATATATACTGGGCCAATTTGGACAAGATCCAATTTATCTACCAGCATGTCTTTGGAGTGTGGGAGGAAACCGGAGTACCCGGAGGAAACCCACGCAGGCACAGGGAGAACATGCAAACTCCAGGCAGATGGTGTCGTGGTCGGGATTCGAACCAGCGACCCTTTTGCTGCTAGGCGAAAGTGCTACTCACTACACCACTGTGCTGCCCACTGTAAGGGGCCCAGCTTGCCCCCCCTCCTGTTTATTTGTTTGCATTACACCTGTAATGGGCCCGATGGTCCACAGGCCCCCCCCCCCCCCGCCCCCGCTTCTCTGCTCCAGGGGTCCCTGCTTAAAGCTGTGTCAAGGGCCCCAAAATATATGGTACAATGACTTATGATGGTATTCTTTTAAATAAAAATATAACAAAGCAACAAAGATAGGGGAAAGAAAGAAAGAAAGAAAGAAAGAAAGAAAGAAAGAGAGAGAGAGAGAGAGAGAGAGAGGAGAGAGAGAGAGAGAGAGAGAGAGAGAGAGAGAAAAAAAAAAAAAAAAAAAAAAAAAGAAAGAAAGAAAGCAGAAGGGCTATGCACTTGAAGGGGAATGTCTCATTAGTAGACTTCCTCATATGCCTGTCTTAAAAAGCTAATGGACGTAGAGCAGACCTAGCATACTACAGCGGAACCTTAGATTACGAGCATACTCCGTTCCAGGAGAATGCTCGTAATTCAAAGCACTCGCGTATCAAAGTGAGTTTCCCCATAGAAGTCAATGGAAACTAAAATAACTAGTTCCGCATTGACTTCTCTTCTTTGCAATTCCGCATGTGGCCAGAGTCGGGAGGGGCCAGACAGCCTCGGTAATACTCAGAAAGGCTCGGGAACTGAGTATTTCAACGTTTTTCCAAACGGCTACGCTCGGCTCCACACCTCAGGCTAAATGTGCTACTGCAAACCGCTGTGGCTTGAATCCTGCTAGTTTTGGGAGACAACACTCGCAAACCAAGTCAGGATCTTACAAAAAAACAGTGCTCGTATTGCGAAACGCTCATTAACCGCGTTACTCGCAATCCGAGGTCTCACTGTATATTCATACAGTCATGGCCAAACATATAAAACTCCAAAAATGAACTGGACAAAATTTTTCGCACCCTCAATTTATTATTTGGTATCACATCCCAAATAACTGAAATCAATCGCTTCCTGCAACCCTCAATGGGTTTCTTATACCTCTCTATTGGAATTTTGGACCACTCTTCTTTCTCCAACTGCTCCAGGTCTCTCAGATTGGAAGGGTTCCTTTTCCCGATCTCTCCACAGGCGCTCTATGGGATTTGGATCTGGACTCATTGCTGGCCAGTTCAGTACTCTCCAGCGCTTTGTCTTAAACCATTTCTGGGTGCTTTTTGACGTGTCCTTTGGGTCATTGTGCTGCTGTAAGACCCATGACCTCTGACCAAGAGCCAACTTTCTGACACTGGGCCCTACATTGTACCCCAGAATTCTTTGTTAGTCTTCAGATTTCATAATGCAATGCACACAGTCAAGACATTGAGTACCTGAAGCAGCAAAGCAACCCCAAAATATCAGTGAACCTTGAACATGTTTGACTGTAGGGACTGTATTTATTTTTATTGTTTTTACTTTTCTATTAAGTACAGTCACAGCTTACAAATAGATAAGACTTGTTCGCAACAGTGACAAACATTTTATCTTTTACAACAAAACAACAGGAAAAAAAACACACACACAAAAAAGAACTTATGGTAGCCAAGACAAGTAAAGTATAAGAGGGGACAGAACACACGGAGTGGAGAGAAAAAATGCTGCTCACCCCGTTATGTACAGTAAAGTATAAGAAGGTTATTCTTAAGCAGGGGCGTCCCTAGGGGGGGGCCAGAGGGGGCCCTGACCCCCCCAACATCTTGCTGTGCCCCACCATGTGCCCCCCCCCCCCAAAAAAAAAAAAATTTTTTTTTTTTTTTGCAATTTTGGATTTTGCTCCCCGAGAGGGAGAGCGTCCCCAGTCAGCTCTGCGGGGGATTCCTCCCTCTGCTCGCCATCACTGCATAATGCGAGCGCTCACACAACCACATATTCTAGCCTGGACCGTGTTTAAGTGTGTGCACTGCAGACTGCAGTACACTGTAATCACTGAACTACATTATCTCCATCCCTTCTCTCTCCCCCCCATCTGTCTCCCTCCCCCTCTCCTGTTCTTTCAAAACATTCACAATTTACTTTCACTTTCAGTTAGGCAGATAATATATGGTGCAAATTTCTTTCCTGCATCCACAGATTGCAGGAAAGAAACTTGCATGATTCCCCCATCAACACAGACTGTGGTGACAGGGGAATATCCCTCCTGCCCAGCAATTGTATTCTCCCAACAAACAGTGATTATCACCAGTGGCTATACAGAAACCACTAGTGATAATTATAAGAGAATCTGCTCATTAATGGTTCAAATCTCAGCCAGTTTCTGCTGAACCAGCTGAGATTTAAACTGTCTATGGCTGGTCTTAGCTCTTAGGCAGCTCATACATTGATTAGCACTGTGGAGTGTCGGCTTCCTGGCGTGATCGGGCATGTGGGATTTCAAACACACCCGAGCCCATCTCTATTGGTTGTAGACAGTTGAGCTCCCTGCAGGTTGCTTAGCAGCAGTGTAACCTTCTCTGACATGCTGATCGGGATGCAATCCAGGTGATGCTCTTAGTCAAATCCTAGTCATAAATATCAGAGATTTTATTGATCAAAGCCCACACTTTACAGGCATAGAGCCCACATGGCTGCGGAACATACGGTTGATTATATTCATGTGGTTGTACTCTTGATGCTAATAAATACTGTGTTTATTAGATCTGACTGGGAGCATCACCTGGATCACATGCCGATCAGCATGTCAACAGAGAAGGTTATACAGCATTACTGCTGCTAGGTGACCAGCTGGGGGCTCAACTCTCTATAACCAATAGTGCCAGCCTTCCCCTGCATGCACCCATAATGTCACCAGCACTAGGTCCTAATAGACTGCCGCCGCTGCCAAGGAGACAGATGCCAGACCAGCACTGTAAATAGCAGGGACAGGACAACTGGGGATCCCCACTGTGGCAGAACACCAGGGCCCGGTGGCAAGACAACCTTTGCAACAATGATAGTTCTCCCACTGCTTTGGACCCTTATATTTTCTTGGTGTGCTGGTGACATATATCTCTTGTTTTCTGCCACCCTGGGGGGCCCCAGTATAGTAGGAAGGGAGCTCACTGCAGAACATATGAAAGGGCCCATAGTGGGATCGTAGTAAAGGGCCCCAGGATATATATATATATAATTGCATTTTATAGTTGGCCCCCCTACTTTTGTCCCTGTCCCCCCCATGTGCCCCCCCTAAATATGAAAGCTGGAGACGCCACTGTTCTTAAGGTGGATGGCTTGCATACCCTCGTCTGTTATCTAATCTCAGCACAGCCCGGACTCAGCTATCGCCACAGGAGGGAACTACCTTAGGCGGCCCCATGGATTCTTTTATACTTTACTTTAGCCCCGGAAGAATTTACCCCTTCCTGACCAGAGCACTTTTTGCGATACGGCACTGCGTCGCTTTAACTAACAATTGCGCGGTCGTGCGATGTTGCACCCAAACAAAATTTACGTCCTTTTTTCCCCACTAATAGAGCTTTCTTTTGGTGGTATTTGATCATCTCTGCGGTTTTTATTTTTTACGCTATAAACAAAATAAGAGTGACAATATTTATTAAAAAAACTATATTTTTTTGTTTTTGCTATAATAAATACCCCCCAAAAATATATATATAAAATAAAAAAAATGTCCTCAGTTTAGGCCGATATGAATTCTTCTACATATTTTTGTAAAAAAAATTACAATAAGCGTATATTGATTGGTTTGCGCAAATATTATAACGTAGATTAGAGGATAGTCAATTTTTTTTATTGGTAATGGTGACGATCTGCGATTTTTATCGTGACTGCGACATTATGGAGGACACATCGGACACTTTTGATGCTATTTTGGGACCATTGTCATTTATACAGCGATTAGTGCTATAAAAATGCACTGTTACTGTGCAAAATGGCACTGGCAGGGAAGGGGTTAAACACTAGGGGGCGCCCACAATGCAGCGATTTAAAGGGGACCTACCTGTGCCCCCATTTGCCCAGCCGTGCCATTGTGCTGATGTATATTGTCGTGCGCTGGTCGGCATGTGGTTAACCACTTAAGCCCCAGACCAAAATGCAGCTAAAGGCCCAGGCCAGGTTTTGCGATTCGGCACTGCGTCGCTTTAACAGACAATTGCGCGGTCGTGCGACGTGGCTCCCAAACAAAATTTACGTCCTTTTTTTCCCACAAATGGAGATTTCTTTTGGTGGTATTTGATCACCTCTGCGTTTTTTTTTTTTTTTTGCGCTATAAACAAAAATAGAGCGACAGTTTTGAAAAAAATGCAATATTTTTTACTTTTTTCTATACTAAATATCCCCCAAAAATATAAAAAAAAAAAAGATTTTTCCTCAGTTTAGGCCGATACGTATTCTTCTACATAGTTTTGGTAAAAAAAATCGCAATAAGCGTTTATCGGTTTGTTTGCGCAAAATGTATAGCGTTTACAAAATAGGGGATAGTTTTATTGCATTTTTATTAATATATTTTTTTTACTACTAATGGCGGCGATCAGCGATTTTTTTTGTGACTGCGACATTATGGCGGACTCTTCGGACAATTTTGACACATTTTTGGGACCATTGTCATTTTCACAGCAAAAAATGCATTTAAATTGCATTGTTTATTGTGAAAATGACAGTTGCAGTTTGGGAGTTAACCACAGGGGGCGCTGAAGGAGTTATGTTTCACCTAGTGTGTGTTTACAACTGTAGGGGGGTGTGACTGTAGGTCTGACGTCATCGATCGAGTCTCCCTATAAAAGGGATGACACGATCGATGCAGCCGCCACAGTGAAGCACGGGGAAGCTGTGTTTACACACGGCTCTCCCCGTTCTTCAGCTCCGGGGAGCGATCGCGAGGGGGCGGCTAGAAAAAACAAATAGCCGCCCCCTCATCCCAGATTGCTCCCTGACGATTTCCGACCGCCACATGTACCGGGGGGGGGGGGGGGTCCCGATCGGACCCCCGACCCGCGGAAAGGCGGGGACGTACATGTACGCCCATCTGCCTGTACGTGCCATTCTGTGGACGTACATATACATGCGGCGGTCGTTAAGCGGTTAAAGGCCTCATTTATTTTTCTGAAAACAGTAGAAAAATGGGCTTTACCAAAAAGCTGTAATTTTGTCTGGAAGTTGAACGAGGATCTTTATCCACCATTCGAACAACCCTTCGTTGCAAACTTTAAACAATTTTTTATCTTTCGTCCACGTCCAGGGAGATTAGCTACAGTGTCATGGGCAGTAAACTTCTTGACAATGTTGCGCACGCACAGTGGACACAGGAACATTATGGAAATGGACTTGTAACCTTGAGATTGTCCATGTTTTTCCAATTTTTGTGCTCAAATCCTCAGACAATTCTTTGCTGCTCTTTTTCTTCTCCATACTCATGCCCCATACACGCGTGCGGGATTTCCGACGGGAAAAGTTCCCGTCGGAAATCCAGAGGGGAAAGCCGAGAACCTGCTCGGTCAGTCTTTCCCCCTACACATGGCCGGTTTTGCTCGACAGGAAAACTGTGATGGAGCTTTGGTCAGGAATCCCAGCCGTGTGTATGCTCAGGGGCGTCCCTAGGGGGGGGCCAGAGGGGGCCCTGACCCCCCCAACATCTTGCTGTGCCCCACCATGTGCCCCCCCCAAAAAAAAAAAAAATTTTTTTTTTTTTTTGCAATTTTGTATTTTGCTCCCCGAGAGGGAGAGCGTCCCCAGTCAGCTCTGCGGGGGATTCCTCCCTCTGCTCGCCATCACTGCATAATGCGAGCGCTCACACAACCACATATTCTAGCCTGGACCGTGTTTAAGTGTGTGCACTGCAGACTGCAGTACACTGTAATCACTGAACTACATTATCTCCATCCCTTCTCTCTCCCCCCCATCTGTCTCCCTCCCCCTCTCCTGTTCTTTCAAAACATTCACAATTTACTTTCACTTTCAGTTAGGCAGATAATATATGGTGCAAATTTCTTTCCTGCATCCACAGATTGCAGGAAAGAAACTTGCATGATTCCCCCATCAACACAGACCGTGGTGACAGGGGAATATCCCTCCTGCCCAGCAATTGTATTCTCCCAACAAACAGTGATTATCACCAGTGGCTATACAGAAACCACTAGTGATAATTATAAGAGAATCTGCTAATTAATGGTTCAAATCTCAGCCAGTTTCTGCTGAACCAGCTGAGATTTAAACTGTCTATGGCTGGTCTTAGCTCTTAGGCAGCTCATACATTGATTAGCACTGTGGAGTGTCGGCTTCCTGGCGGGATCGGGCATGTGGGATTTCAAACACACCCGAGCCCATCTCTATTGGTTGTAGACAGTTGAGCTCCCTGCAGGTTGCTTAGCAGCAGTGTAACCTTCTCTGACATGCTGATCGGGATGCAATCCAGGTGATGCTCTTAGTCAAATCCTAGTGTTAAATATCAGTGATTTTATTGATCAAAGCCCACACTTTACAGGCATAGAGCCCACATGGCTGCGGAACATACGGTTGATTATATTCATGTGGTTGTACTCTTGATGCTAATAAATACTGTGTTTATTAGATCTGACTGGGAGCATCACCTGGATCACATGCCGATCAGCATGTCAACAGAGAAGGTTATACAGCATTACTGCTGCTAGGTGACCAGCTGGGGGCTCGGCTCTCTATAACCAATAGTGCCAGCCTTCCCCTGCATGCACCCATAATGTCACCAGCACTAGGTCCTAATAGACTGCCGCCGCTGCCAAGGAGACAGATGCCAGACCAGCACTGTAAATAGCAGGGACAGGACAACTGGGGATCCCCACTGTGGCAGAACACCAGGGCCCGGTGGCAAGACAACCTTTGCAACAATGATAGTTCTCCCACTGCTTTGGACCCTTATATTTTCTTGGTGTGCTGGTGACATATATCTCTTGTTTTCTGCCACCCTGGGGGGCCCCAGTATAGTAGGAAGGGAGCTCACTGCAGAACATATGAAAGGGCCCATAGTGGGATCGTAGTAAAGGGCCCCAGGATATATATATATATAATTGCATTTTATAGTTGGCCCCCCTACTTTTGTCCCTGTCCCCCCCATGTGCCCCCCCTAAATATGAAAGCTGGAGACGCCACTATACACCATTGCAGTTTTCCCATAGGAAAACTGCCAAAAACCGGCCGTGTGTACGAGGCTTTAGTGTGGCACACAGAGACACACAACAGAAAGGTTGAGCAAATTTTTCACCATTTTAACTGGTTGCCGGTGTGATTTCTTTATTGTCAGCACCTGTAAATTGATACAGGTGAGCTTAAAGCGGATGTTCCACCCCAAAAATATATTAAAAGCCATCAGCTACAAATACTGCAGCTGCTGACTTTTAATATAAGGACACTTACCTGTCCTGGAGTCTAGCGCCGTCCGCAGCAGAGCACGAGCGATCGCTCGTCACCCTGCTGCTCCCCCCTCCATCCACGCTGAGGGAACCAGGAAGTGAAGCGCTGCGGCTTCACTGCCCGGTTCCCTACGGTGCATGCGCGAGTCGCGCCGCGCCCGCCGATTGGCTCCCGCTGTGTGCTGGGAGCCGAGTGTTCCCAGCACACAACGGGGGGGGGGGGGGGGGGCAACGGGATGTGACGCAATGCCCGTCTTTTGCCCGTGAATGCCGGGTCGGAAGTGGGTGCAAATACCTGTCTTTGGACAGGTATCTGCACCCCCCTCCCCCTGAAAGGTGTCAAATGTGATACCGGAGGGGGGGGGGGTTCCGATCAGCGGGATCAGACTTTAGGGTGGAGCTCCGCTTTAACCACTTAAGCCCCGGACCAATATGCAGCCTAAAGACCCAAGGTGTTTTTACAGTTCGGGACTGCGTCGCTTTAACAGACAATTGCGCGGTCGTGCGACGTGGCTCCCAAACAAAATTGGCGTCCTTTTTTCCCCACAAATAGAGCTTTCTTTTGGTGGTATTTGATCACATCTGCGGTTTTTAGTTTTTGCGCTATAAACAAAAATAGAGCGACAATTTTGAAAAAAAAGCAATATTTTTTACTTTTTGCTGTAATAAATATCCCCCAAAAACATATATAAAAAAATTTTTTTTCCTCAGTTTAGGCCGATACGTATTCTTCTACCTATTTTTAGTAAAAAAAATCGCAATAAGCGTTTATCGATTGGTTTGCGCAAAATTTATAGTGTTTACAAAATAGGGGATAGTTTTATTGCATTTTTATTTTTATTTTTTTTTTACTACTATTGCCGGCGATCAGCAATTTTTTTCGTGACTGCGACATTATGGCGGACACTTTGGACAATTTTGACACATTTTTGGGACCATTGTCATTTTCACAGCAAAAAATGCATTTAAATTGCATTCTTTATTGTGAAAATGACAGTTGCAGTTTGGGAGTTAACCACAGGTGGCGCTGTAGGAGTTAGGGTGCACCTAGTATGTGTTTACAACTGTTTGGGGGTGTGGCTGTAGGAATGACGTCATCGATCGTGTCTTCCCTATAAAGGGAATGACGCGATCGATGCGCCGCCATAGTGAAGGACGGGGAAGCCGTGTTTACACACGGCTCACCCCGTTCTTCAGCTCCGGGGAGCGATCGCGACGGAGCGGCTATAAACAAATAGCCGCGCCGTGGTCCCGGATCGCTCCCCGAGCGGACCCGACCTCCGCATGTAGCGGGGGGGTCCCGATCGGACCCCCCACCCGCTAATAGGCGAGGACGTACGTGTACGCCCATGTGCCTGTACGTGCCATATTGTGGACGTACATGTACATGCGGGGGTCGGGAACTGGTTAATGACAAATTACAGGAGCATCACAGACTTGGAATGCAGTTACTTCTTATGCCCCGTACACACAGGGCCGGGATTTCCGGCGGGAAAACTGCGATGAGAGCTTTTGGCTGGGAATCCCGACCGTGTGTATGCACCATCACAGTTTTTCCATCGGGATAACTGCCAAAAACGACCGGCAAAAAAATAACTGGCTCTCTTTTTTTCCCCGTCGGGATTCCCGACTGACTTTTTCCCGTCGGAAATCCCGGCTGTGTGTACGGGCATGACCCTTTTGAGAAGGTGCTAATAATTTTGTCCAGTCCAATTTTGGAGTTTTGCGTGGAATGTGTCCCATTTGGCTTTTTGTTTCTCCACTTTTTGTGTCATACCAATACAAATAAAAGAAATAAACATGAGAATGTCTAAATATTGTAATTGCAAACATTTTTTGGGGCGAAGTGGTGCATTATGTGACAAAAATGCAAGAGTGACAGTATTTTTGACCATTATTGTCCAATTTTAAATAAACTTTGGGAAAAAAAGGACAGATGATTAATGAAATTATTAAAATGAAATAGCCAGATTCAGGTAGACGTGCCTAACATTAGGCAGGTGTAGCGTATCTCATATACGCTACGCCACCGTAAGTTAGAGAGGCAAGTGCTGTATTCACAAAGCACTTGCATCCTAAGTTACGGCGGCGTAGCGTAAATGTGCCGGCGTAAGCACGCCTAATTCAAATTGTGAAGAGGTGGGCGTGTTTTATGTAAATAAAGCATGACCCCACGTAAATGACGTTTTTAACGAACGGCGCATGCGCCGTCCGTGGACGTAACCCAGTGCGCATGCTCCAAATTACGCCGCAAAGACTCATTGCTTTCGACGTGTACGTAAATTACGGCCAGCCCCATTCACGGACGACTTACGCAAACAACGTAAAATGTTTTAAATTCAACGCGGTTCCGACGTCCATACTTAACATTGGCTGCGCCATCTTTTTGGTGGTTTATCTTTACGCCTGAAAACGCCTTATGTAAACGGCGTATCTTTACTGCGACGGGCAAGCGTACGTTCGTGAATAGGCGTATCTCGCTGATTTACGCATTCTAGGCGTAAATCAGCGTACACGCCCCTGACGGCCAGCGTAAATAGACAGCTAAGATACGACGGCGCAGGCGGTCGTATCTTAGCAACATTTAAGCGTATCTCAATTTGAGAATACGCTTAAATATACGACGGTGCAGACGGATACGCCGGCGTAACTCTACCTGAATCTGGCTAAAAGTGTATTTTGGCCCAACATTTCATATTCACATTCCTGATATGTGTCTGTTGTACGATGTACTTGTGTTAAAAAAAGTATCGTCTTCTCTTTGTATTGCTTTCTTTGTGTGAAATACCTGGTGATCCTGCCATTCCCCCTGCTTTCCTCTTTCAAACTGACCACGCCAGCCATGAGAGCACATCATCCTTCACAGTGTGGTCAGTTTTCTGGGTTACAATATATATGACTTTTTAAACATCCCAATTTTTAGTGACTGCAGCTAAGTACATAAGAAAGTATTGTTTTATTCTCCCATTTGTCACAGATCTTGTTTTTTTCTGTGCTGGGAACATAGCCTGTCTGTACATCAATAATCAAACTTGTGCTGACACCAGGGGGCGGACTGACAACTCATGGGGCCCCCAGGCAATAGGAGATCATGGGGCCCTCTGTTTCACTGCCCACACTTAAACCACACCAACACAAAGCCCCAAAGCAAGTGGATATCACTGGAGTATTGACGTCTACTTCACTGATCTCCAGCATCCAGGGGCATTGGCTGGGTATGGTATATACAGTTACATTGGTCCAAAATAGTCAATGGCCCAGATTCAAGAAGCAATTGCGCCCGTGTAACCATAAGTTACACGGCGCAATTGCTTACTTGCTCCGGTGTAACGAGTGCTCCTGATTCAGGAACCTCGTTACACCGACTGCAGCCTAAAATCTGCGCGGCATAAGGCACTTATGCCTCGCAGATTTTAGGCTGCATTCTTGTGCTTGCCGCTAGGGGGCGCTCCCATTGTGATCAGCGTGTAGTATGCAAATTGCATACTACCAACTGATTCACAAACTTGCGCGGGCCCCGCGCAAGCCAGGTACGGAGTTTCCGTACGGCAACTTTAGCGCAAGGCTGCCCCTTCTAATAGTAGGGGCAGCCAATGCTAAAGTATAGCCGCCGCTCCCGCGACGTGAAAATTGAATTTCACGTCGTTTGCGTAAGTGCTTCGTGAATGGCGCTGGACGCCATTCACGTTCACTTTGAAGCAAATGACGTCCTTGCGATGTCATTTGCCGCAATGTACGCTCGGCGCGGGAGCGCGCCTAATTTAAATGATTCCCGCCCCCGGCGGGATCATTTAACTTGCGCGCGCTTACGCCGGGCAAATTTGCCGGCGCGCCCTCGCAATTCACGGAGCTACTGCTCCGTGAATCGAGGGCAGCGCAAAATATTTGCGGGGGCGCAGGGCAAAATCGTTGCCCTGCTCCCCCGCAAATATCGCGCAATTCTACCTGGATCTGGGCCAATGTCACTATTAATAAAATATTTATGCCTGAAATTCTTCTTTAAGCCTTCAATGATCTACACAGGTCAGCACAGCTCACTGGATGAAGTGTGAATGAAATGGAGAGTGTACAGAAAAATGTGATTGTAATGTGTGTGGTCAAGGTGGAAATGAGTGGAGAAAAACACAAGGGTAGGGTAGAAGATCATCCACAGGTCATGTACATGGACCACAGATAAGCAGGGCCGGATTAACAATGGGGCTGATGGAGCTGCAGCTCCAGGCCCCTTTTTCAAGATAGGCCCATTTGCCCAAAAAAAAAAAAAAAAATTTTTTTTTTTTTAAGAATTTTTTTTTTTCTAAGATCGAATTTGGGGGGTTGTAGCTCGATGACCAGAGGTCCCAGAAACCCCACATTTGGGGGTAGGCATGGGAAGAGCTACCCCACAACTGGTTAAAATATGGGACGGCTATCATTTATGGTTCCGGAGATACGGGCCTGCTTGCACAGCCTGTCAGAAGCTACATTCAGAGCGGTCAATATAAATACAAGCTGACACACTACAGCAGACTGATAGGATCACAGTGCTTATAATAATTATTTGTATATTACTCATGGTAATTAACCCCTTGCCACCCAGGCCAATTCTGACACTTCTCTACTACATGTAAAAATCATCGTTTGTTTTTTGCTAGAAAACTACTCTATGGTGGTCTTTGCACTTTTTATGTTGCACGGTGTAGAGCTGCACGATTCTGGCTAAAATGAGAATTGCAATTTTTTTGCTTAGAAGATAGATCACGATTCTCTCACGATTGTTGCGGCGTAACATCATCTTTCACATAAAAAAAAAAAAAAAAAAATGGGCTAACTTCACTGTTTTGTTTTTATGGTTTTTATTATTCATTGAAGTGGGAAAATGCAGTGTGACATAACATATTGCAGCAATAGCCATTGTATTCCCTAGAGTCTCTGCTAAAATATATATAATGTTTGGCAGTTCCAAGTAATTTTCTAGCAAATAATATTGCTTTCTAACTTAAGAAACAAGTGTTGGACTTTAAGTGGTTAAATTTAGTTACAATGTTAGTTAGTTACAATGTTTCATTTTGTTTACAAACTTCGCAGACTGCCCAGATTTGTTCTTTACACACAGAAGTGTATCCATTTGATCTAAGAAGGAAGTGTTAGTTACAATGTTTCCTGTTAAAAACTTGGCAGACTGCCCAGATATTTTCTTTTGACAGCTGAAAGTCTCTCCACTTGTTATATGAAAGAATCAGCAAACTCTGCATTGAAGATCGTCAGGGGGGTTGAATCGAGATCACGTTTTTTTTAACAATTAATTGTGCAGCTCTAGCACGGTATTTGCGCAGCAATTTTTCAAACATGTTTTTTTGGAAAAAAGTGTTTCATTCATTAAAAAAACAGTTAGTTAAGTTAGCACAATTTTTTTTGGTATCCTAAGCGATGCTTTACATTTTTTTAGGTTACATGTTTAGAGTTACAGAGGAGGTCTAGTACTAGAATTATTGTTCTCGCTCTAACGATCGTGGCATATGTAACCTGTGTGTATCTGGCTCTGATACTAGCCAGTGCCTACCCAGCCACTGACTAGTATCTCTCCCCAGCCTGTCCCCACACACCCTCTCACCTGCTGACCTGTGGATGGGGGAATCACTCCTGCAGTGTTATTGTGTTCTGCCAGTGCATACAATGATCAGTGTTGCTAACTTTAGCTGGCAGCACTGATTGTTTTAAGAAAAAAAAAACAGGCAGGTTGTACTCAAGTTGATTAATAGATTGACTTGTGTAAAACCAGCTAGCCCATACATAGATTGACTATGGCTGGTCTCTGCATAATTGGCGTAATTTCAATCCATGTATGACCCGCTTAACCACTACTCAGTCCCTAAATATCCTTCCACTCCTGTACATAGTGCTCACTGTCATACTCTCCACACTCCTCTCCTGTACATAGTGCCCACTGTCATACTCTCCACACTTCTCTCTTATACATAGTACCCACTGTCATACCCTACACACTACTCTCCTGTACATAGTGCCCACTGTCATACCCTCCACACTCCTCTCCTATACATAGCGCCCACTGTCATACCCTTCACACTCCTCTCCTGTACATAGTGCCTGCTGTCATACACTTCTCTCCTGTACTTAGTGCCCACTGTCGCACCCTCCACACTCCTCTCCTGTACATACTGCTCACTGTCATACCCTCCACACTCCTCTCCTATACATAGTGCCCACTGTCATACCCTCCACACTCCTCTCCTATACATAGTGTTCACTGTCATACCCTCCACACTCCTCTCCTATACATAGAGCCCACTATCATACTGTCTACATTCCTCTCCTGTACATACTGTCCACTGTCATACCCTCCACACTCCTCTCCTGTACATACTGCCCCATCATACCCTCCACACTTCTCTCTGGTACGTACTACCCTCTGTCATACCCCCACACTCTTCCTGTACATACTGCCCATTGTCATACCCTTCACACTCCTCTCCTGTACATAGTGCTTTTTTCTGTACCCTTTGTACTCCTCTCCTGTACATAGTGCCCACTGTTAGACCCTCCACATTCCTCTCCCTCACCTGCACATACTTCCCACTTATATACCGTCCATACTCCTCCCCTATGTCGCTTACCCACAAAAATAGTTCTTTAGAATTATACTGAATATCCTCAATGTTACCAGCTCTAGAATGGACACACTTTTGTTAGTTCAACTAAAGGAAATATCAGTTCTCATATTTGTTCTGCCCCATTATTAGTACTCATTTAATTTTGTGATTACTACTATGATGTATAGAGGAACATCGGGGATCTCAGCTACTCTAAATATAGCACTTATATAAAAAAGTGGCCCTGAAAATATTTTTTAAATGTTGGCAACTGTGCACTTAGGCACTGCCCAAGGGCCACCGTCCACCGGGTCAGTAGGGGGCCCCATGAGAGGCTCCTGGGATCCTGTGATAATAAAGCGGTAGTAAACTTTCCTGACATTACTACTTTTTAGAGGCCCTGGGGTAGGTTATGCCACAACGTACAAGTATGCACAGCATATTAGCACATTAGTGTACATTTCAATTTTCAGACTGAGCCCTCCAGTGCTGCGATGAATCAGGCGGGGCCTGGACACTTCCATCTTCACCCGGTCTTCCTTCTGGGTTCTGTGCCTTTGGTCACTTGCCTTGGCTGGGCTGCGTTCATGTCATTCCCACGCATTTATTTATTATTTATTACACCCCATTCACACCTCCGCGACAAAACGCCCGACGCCGGCCGCTCGTGCCGCTGGAGGGGAGAATTCCCATTGCTGTCTATGAGATGGTTCACATCTCATAGACGCCGTACACCTGCGGCATGAAAAAAAGTCCCGGACCCTTTTTTTCAGGCGGCATTGGCGTTCGGCCATACAAAGCAATAGGAAGGATTTGTAAAAAAAAAGTTACACTATTCGCGGCAAAATACGCCGCGGAGGTGTGAATGCAGCCTAAAAGGCCCCACCAAAATCCTCAGCACCAGGCCCATGATGTTCTTAATCTGGCCCTGCAGATAAGCCTCTTCTATCCAAGTCCTACAGTGTAATCAGGGGTCTGTACCATTATGAGAGGTTCCTACCATCCCTGTGCCAAGTTTACAGGTCCGTACACCTGCTGTGCCCATTGGCAGGGGTTCCCACCATCCCTGTGCTGACTTCCCGGGTCTGTACACCTGCTTTGCGCATTGTGAGGGGTTCCCACCATCCATGTGCTGAGTTCTCAGGTCTGTACACCTGATATACCAATTATAAAGGGCTCCCTCCGTCCCTGAGCCGAGTTCCTAGGTCTGTACACCTGCTGTGCCCATTATCAGGGGTTCCCTCCATCGATGTGCCGAGTTTCCGGGTCTTTACACCTGCTGTGCCCATTATGCATACTTCTTTCTCTTGTCAGTGTCGGAGAGAGCCAGGCTTCTAGCATTTTATCAGAAATGGCTTATGTAATTTCCCAGTACAGGTAAGCTGTTACCGCCGATCGCGGGAACCTGGCGGACATCGCGGCCGACAGGCACGCCCATCGGCTTCTCAGCGATGCGCCGGGCACAGCTTTTCCCCGCTGCGCTCCCCCAGCGGCGCGCACGGGGAATGCAAATAGAAGGACGTCCAGGGACGTCCACCCGGCACTTGAGAGTCGCGCTGTGGACGTCTTTCGTCTACAGCGCGGGTCTCAAGTGGTTAAGAAAGGCCTGGATACTTTCCTAAATATACACAATATAACTGGGTACTGACATTTATAGGTAAAGTTGATCCGGGGAAAATCCGATTGCCTCTCGGTGGATCAGGAATGATTTTTTCCCCCTGCTGTAGCAAATTGGATCATGCTCTGTTGGGGTTTTTGCCTTCCTCTGGATCAAATGTGGGTACATGGCAGGGGCGTTGTTAGGGGTGGGCTGGGGAGGCTGGAGCCCCGAATGGGTCGCCGAAAAGCCCAGAATTCCCGCCGAGTGACGTATACAATTACTAGCCCCGAGTCTCGCCGAGCACGGACCTTTTTTTTCCAAGCGTCGCCGAGTGACAGACAGGTCCCGCCTTCTGGAGCCTGCAGCGCCTGTGATGGACGTCCCACTGGTCCAATCCGTGACCGCGGGACGTGTGACGTCCATCACAGGCGCTGCAAGCTTAGAAGGCGGGAATTACAATGCCGCCCGGCGCGCAATGCGACTCCTCGCTGGGTTCGGAGACACCTACAGCCCAGCACAGCAAGCCATCTACATGACAACTCCTCATCTGATCCCTGCTCCTGATAAGCCATGCTGTGCATCACTGCAGACTTCATACTGACCAGTGCAGGGGCAGCCCACTGAGAGGGCACAGCTGGCTCTGGATATGAGATGGGGGAGGTCCAGATGTGCCACACTGTCTACCCCTGGCACTCCAACCACCTGGGAGAACTGAATGTCGGACAGCTCCTCACATGGATCCATACTACAGCCTGCCTGGCAGGTAAGAGAACCCCCATACACACACTTGGCAAAACTGATTGGTTCGCTTTCAAAGAATTACAATCCTATACCCAGCTGGCATTGTCATGATTTTTTTTTCTTTTATGTTATGATTTATGGTGGCCATACACACTTCAATAACTGTTCACATATTTATAAAAAAAAATTCAATCTCTCAAATGGGAATAATTTATCTATAGATAGATAATATCAATATAGATCAAAATGCCACACAAGAGGCAATCGATCAATGGTAAAGATATAATCCTAATTTGTGATCGTACAATAGTGATCACATTTCTGCTTCCATCATGTAATCTCATAATCTGTTCAATCAAAATACAATCGTATTCTTAAACAAAGTATCACGGTGCTGCCAATAGATGTAATCAATAGTAATCAACAGGTCAGTGTAGTCAGGACAGGTCACTGGTCAGTGTAGTCAGGTCACTGGTCAGTGTAGTCAGGTCACTGGTCAGTGTAGTCAGGTCAGTGTAGTCAGGTCACTGGTCAGTGTAGTCGGGTCAGTGTAGTCAGGTCAGTGTAGTCAGGTCACTGGTCAGTGTAGTCGGGTCAGTGTAGTCAGGTCACTGGTCAGTATAGTCAGGTCACTGGTCAGTGTAGTCAGGACAGGTCACTGGTCAGTGTAGTCAGGTCACTGGTCAGTGTAGTCAGGTCACTGGTCAGTGTAGTCAGGTCACTGGTCAGTGTAGTCAGGTCAGTGTAGTCAGGTCACTGGTCAGTGTAGTCAGGTCACTGGTCAATGTAGTCAGGTCAGTGTAGTCAGGTCACTGGTCAGTGTAGTCAGGTCACTGGTCAGTGTAGTGAGGTCAGTGTAGTGAGGTCAGAGTAGTCAGGTCACTGGTCAGTGTAGTCAGGTCACTGGTCAGTGTAGTCAGGTCACTGGTCAATGTAGTCAGGTCAGTGTAGTCAGGTCACTGGTCAGTGTAGTCAGGTCAGTGTAGTCAGGTCACTGGTCAGTGTAGTCAGTTCAGTGTAGTCAGGTCACTGGTCAATGTAGTCAGGTCAGGTCACTGGTCAGTGTAGTCAGGTCAGTGTAGTCAGGTCACTGGTCAGTGTAGTCAGGTCAGTGTAGTCAGGTCAGTGTAGTCAGGTCACTGGTCAGTGTAGTCAGGTCACTGGTCAGTGTAGTCAGGTCAGTGTAGTCAGGTCACTGGTCAGTGTAGTCAGGTCAGTGTAGTCAGGTCACTGGTCAGTGTAGTCAGGTCAGTGTAGTCAGGTCACTGGTCAGTGTAGTCAGGTCAGTGTAGTCAGGTCAGTGTAGTCAGGTCACTGGTCAGTGTAGTCAGTTCAGTGTAGTCAGGTCACTGGTCAGTGTAGTCAGGTCACTGGTCAGTGTCTGAAGTCAGTGTAGACAGGTCACTGGTCAGTGTAGTCAGGTCACTGGTTAGTGTATGCAGGTTATGTCAGTGTGTGTGTGTGTGTGTACTGACACACACACTCACGTAGGTCAGGGTATGTGTGTCAGACAGGTCACCCTGCGCCACGCCGCGCCACTCCACCGACAGCGCACCCCCCCCCCCCCGGCTTGGCTTCGGGCTGAAGCCCCTGGTCTTTTTGGCACCTAGCAACGCCCCTGGTATATGGATTGTATAATATGTTTTATTTTTTTATGGTTGACCTGGATTGACTTGTGTCTTTTTTTTAACCTATGTAACTATGGAATTCTCCTTTAATTTTTTTTGTTTTTTTTATCTGCCAGAAGTTCCTCTTTCACTTTCGTTTTCCAGTAATGCAGCTTCTGTTTATCCGGAGAGGTAAGATACATTTTGTCTTTAGCTGGAGATTGGGAGAGTGTCCCTTATTGGTAGGTTTGTGTGATTATTAACCGTTTATGATGTGCACAAATGTCTAATTCTAGTACAGAAAATGATCAAATGTATACAAACACCCCTAACATTGGAGAAGTCTGTGTTGTGCAGTGCTGGGAGTCCTATGTGATACAGAGAGGCCAGTATACAGCTTCACATCTTCTGTATGATGTACAGTATATGGCAACGTTTTTGTAGAAACAGGCAGGGCATGCTGGGGTTTATTGTTCCACGGCTGTACAGACCACAGAAATATTTGCACTGTTTACATTCCACTTTTCTATCATGCATGACATTCCACTGTTTCTGCAACTCTGTATATAGTTTTAACTGTGCATTCTGTGGCCCGGATTCACGTAGAAGCGCGCATCTTTGTGCGGGCGTAACGTATCCTATTTACGTTACGCCTCCGCAACTTTGAGCGGCAAGTGCAGTATTCTCAAACGGCGGCGTAGCGTAAATAGGCCGGCGTAAGCCCGCCTAATTCAAATGTGGAAGATGTGGGCGTGTGTTATGTAAATTTAATGTGACCCGTCCGTGAAAGTATCCCAGTGCGCATGCTCCAAATTAACCCGCAAGAAGCCAATGCTTTCAAAGTGAACGTAAATGACGCCCAGCCCTATTCGCAAACAACTTACGCAAACGACGTAAAACGTGAGAAATTCTACGCTGTTCCGACGTCCATATTTAACATTGGTACGCCTCATCTACGCCTCATATAGCAGGGGTAACTTTACGCCGGGAAAAGACTAACGTAAACGGCGTATCTGTAATGCGACGGCCGGGCGTAGGTTCGTGAATTGGCGTATCTAGCTGATCTAGCTGATTTACATATTTCTAGGCGTAAATCAGCGTACACGCCCCTAGCGGCCGGCGTAAATATGCAGTTAACCACTTAAGCCCCGGACCTTTAGGCAGCTAAATGCCCAGGCCAGGTTTTGCGATTCGGCACTGCGTCGCTTTAACAGACAATTGCGCGGTCGTGCGACGTGGCTCCCAAACAAAATTGGCGTCCTTTTTCCCCCACAAATAGAGCTTTCTTTTGGTGGTATTTGATCACCTCTGCGGTTTTTATTTTTTGCGCTATAAACAAAAATAGAGCGACAATTTTGAAAAAAATTCAATATTTTTTACTTTTTGCTATAATAAATTTCCCCCAAAAACATATATAAAAAAAAATTTTTTCCTCAGTTTAGGCCGATACGTATTCTTCTACCTATTTTTGGTAAAAAAAATCGCAATAGGCGTTTATCGATTGGTTTGCGCAAAATTTATAGCGTTTACAAAATAGGGGATAGTTTTATTGCATTTTTATTCATTTTTTTTTTACTACTAATGGCGGCGATTTTTTTCGTGACTGCGACATTATGGCAGACACTTCGGACAATTTTGACACATTTTTGGGACCATTGTCATTTTCACAGCAAAAAATGCATTTAAATTGCATTGTTTATTGTGAAAATGACAGTTGCAGTTTGGGAGTTAACCACAGGGGGCGCTGTAGGAGTTAGTGTTCACTTAGTGTGTGTTTACAACTGTAGGGGGGTGTGGCTGTAGGAATGACGTCATCGATTGTGTCTCCCTATAAAAGGGATCACTCGATCGATGCAGCCGCCACAGTGAAGCACGGGGAAGCTGTGTTTACATACGGCTCTCCCCGTTCTTCAGCTCCGGGGAGCGATCGCGACGGAGCGGCTATAAACAAATAGCCGCGCCCGTCGTCCCGGATCGCTCCCCGCGGGAATCCGACCGGCGCATGTAGCGGGGGGGGGGGTCCCGATCAGACCCCCCACCCGCTAGAAGGCAAGGACGTACAGGTACGCCCATTTGCCTGTATGTGCCATTCTGTGGACGTACATATACATGCGGCGGTCGGGAAGTGGTTAAGATACGACGGCGTAGGAGACTTACGCTGGTCGTATCTTATACAAATTCTGGCGTATCTGATTCTTTGAATCAGGCGCCAAGATACGACGGCTCAGACTCAGAGATATGACGGCGTATCTCCTACGAGAATCTGGGCCTGTGTTTTTTTTTTTTAATAGGGTAATTAAATAATAATAAATACAAGTTTTTTCAGTTATTTGGATTAGCTACAAAATGTTGTCCTTGGCATCAGAGTCATAGCTTGAAGCTTGTGGGCAGGGCTGGGACAAGGGGTGGGCAGGAGGGGAAGGCTGCCCTGGGCACTGTGGTATCTTGTGAGGTGGGGGGGGCACCACAACACCACAAGGAGATATAAAAAAAATAGAAATAGAAGGTGTTTGCTGAAACTGCTTATAACGTCCTAGCTGGAGAAAATATTTATTTTATAACTGCGTGGCACAACTTCAAAATGTAACAAACATTCTTAAAGCGGAGGTGCACCCGATTTTTTTTTTTAAAAGCCAGCAGCTACTAATAGTGCAGGTGCTGACTGTAAAAAAATGGAAACTTACCTGTCCAGCGCGCCCGCGATGCCGGCAGCCGAGGCCGAGCAAGCTCTCGTCCCTCGGATGCTGCCGCCGCCGCCATCCTCGGTGAGGGAATCGGGAAGTGAAGCGTTGCAGCTTCACTGCCCGGTTCCCTACTGCACATGCACGATTTGCGCGGCGCATCGTAACTGGTCCCCGCTCTCTCCTGGGAACAGTGTGTGTGTGTGGGGGGGGGGTTGAAGTGGCATGTATTAGACAGGTATCTGCACCCCCCTCCCTCTGAAAGGTGCCAAATGTGACGCCGGAGGGGGGGGGGGGAGGGTTATCCGAAAAGCGGAAGTTCCATTTTTGGGTGGAACTCTGCTTTAACATCCAGTAGACGTTACACAGCATAATCATCGTTAGCAATTTCAAGAGTACCAAGATAACTTGGCTTCAATTTGTTAGTGTATCTAAATTAGCTAGTACATCTAACATTTCCCTCCCCTGACTGACAATGCTGCAGTCCAAAGGTGTCCCTGTGCTCCTTAATTTAGAGTGGGGGAACTTTAACCTCTTGGTGCCGACAGCATGCAAATATGCCGCCTCTCAGGGGGTGGACCGAGCGGCCGCATATTTGTGTGCAATATTGCAAAAACAGCTGTACTCTGACAGAGACTCTTTACCACGTGATCAGCTGATCACAGTGTAAACAGGAAAAGCCGTGTATCAGCTTTTCCTCACTCGCGTCTGTCAGATGAGAGTAGTGGAGAGCCGAGGGGGGGGGGGGGGGTCTGTGCTGGTTGATTATCATCGCAGCCCACCCGAGGATGCCCATCTAGGACCACCAGGGATGCCCATCACTTGTGACCACCAGGTATGCCACCCATGGTCACCAGGGATGCTAATCAGTGCCAACAATTGATGCCAATCAGTGCCCACAATTGATGCCAATCAGTCCCCATCACTAATGCCTACCAGTGCCTGCCAATCAGTGATGCCCATCATTGCCATATATCAGTGTACATCAGTGCCACACATCAGTGTCCATCAGTGCCCATCCGTGCAGTGCCGATCCTAGGGTCACAGACACCTGGGTGCAGAAATATTTCTGGTGCCCCCCACATAGGCGTGGTCATCTTACCAACTCTCCCCTTTACAAATGTTTCTATGGAAACACAGTGGCAGCGGCAGTGCCCGGCAGAGAGAGCCACCTCTGGACATGGACAAGGAGAGAAGGAGGAGGAGGCAGGGGAGCACTCTGGCGCTTCAGTGCCCCCACCTCTGTGGCGCCTGGGTGCACTGCACCCCACGCACCCACCTAGGATCAGCCCTGCATCCGTGCCACCTATCAGTGCCCATCAGTGATGCCTTTCAGTGCCCAGCAATGTCGCCTATCAGTGCCGCCTATCAATGCCCATCAGTGCTGCATATCAGTGCCGCCTTTCAGTGCCCATCAGTGCCGCATTTTAGTTCCCATCACCAGGGCACATCGTTGCCACCTCTTTGGTGCCAGCTCATCGGTGCCCATAATTGCCACCTTATGGGTGCCCGTCAGTGAAGGAGAAAACGTATTTACAAAGTTTTGTAACAGAAACGAAAAAATAAAAAATGTCATTCAAAGAGTGACAGCACTGAAAGCAGAAAATTGGCGTGGGCAGGAAGGGGGTGAAAGTGCCTGGTATTGAAGTGGTTAAAATCACTTGATTGCCGACAAGAAAAGGTCTGAGTCCCAGCAGTTACAAGTACGTTGCTCTGTCATTGAGCAATTGGCTTGTTGCAGCATTCGATTTGTTTGCTAAGAGAACAGAAGGGAAACTTACCGGTTCCTCTGGGGTCACTATCAGCCAGCGAACCCGTAGCCAGGGAGGAAGCAAAGCTTTTATAGCTAGATTCACAAAGAGTTAAGCCGGCGTATCAGTAGATACGCCGTCGTAACTCAGAATCTACGCCGGCGTACATTTAAGTGTATTCTCAAATTGAGATACACTTAAATGTTGCTAAGATACGACTGTGGTCGCCGTCGTATCTTAGCTGACTATTTACGCTGGCCACTAGGGGCGTGAACGCTGATTTACGCCTAGAATGCGTAAATCAGCGAGATACCCCTATTCACGAACGTACGCTTGCCCGTCGCAGTAAAGATACGCCGTTTACATAAGGCGTTTTCAGGCCTAAAGTTAGTCCACCAAAAAGATGGCGCAGCCAATGTTAAGTATGGACGTCGGTCCCGCGTCAAATTTTAAAATTTTTTCGTTGTTTGCGTAAGTCGTCCGTGAATGGGGCTGGGCGTAATTTACGTTCACGTCGAAACCAATAAGTCTTTGCGGCGTAATTTGGAGCATGCGCACTGGGATATGTCCACGGACGGCGAATGCGCCGTTCGTAAAAAACGTCAATCACGTCGGGTCACTAATCATTTGCATAAAACACGCCCACCCACTCACAATTTAAATTCGCCGCGCTTAGGCCGGCACATTTACGCTACGCCGCCGTAACTTAGGACGCAAGTGCTTTGTGAATACAGCACTTGCCTCTATAACTTACAGCGGCGTAGCGTAAATACGATACGCTACGCCGGCTAAAAGATACGCTGCACTACCTGAATCCGGTTATTAGTCTGCTATCTGGGGCCTGTTCACACTTGTCTATTTTCCTGCAGCAAAATGCGTTTTAATAAAAATAAGAAATTCTCTTCTGTCCTTTGAAGCTGATTCTCAATTATGCACTGCAGTATAGTGTGAAAGGGAAACCATACAAGCCAATTCACAGCAATGCATGCGAGTTACCAAATTCAGTGGGTATAAAAAAAGAATCACCCCTCTTTAAAATAATTACATTTTGATGCTTTGAAATGAAGACAGACACCATTTTTGTTTTATCCAGCTGTATTCACTGGGTGCATCTTATAACGTCCAGGTTAAATATATAACACTAACATGTAAAAAAAAAAAAATAGAATCACTGAGTTGCAAAAAGGATCACCCCCCTTGTGTCAGTATTTTGTTGGACCACCTTTTGCTTTAATTACAGCCTTTAGTGTATTGGGATATGTCTCTACTCACTTTACACATCTAGATTTTGCAATATTTGCCCACTCTTCTTTGCAGAACTGCTCATGTTCAGTTACGTTTGATGGTGACCTTTGTGGACTGCAGTCTTCAAGTCATTCCACAGATTTTCAATGGGGTTTAAGTCTGGCCTCTGACTTGGCCATGCAAAGACATTCACCTTTTTCTCTTTTTTAACCACTGTGTGGTCATTTTTGCTGTGTGCTTTGGACATTCCTACTAATGTTAATAGCAAGCACATTTTCTATTTCCAGATTGTAACTTTTGCACCATCAGCTTTCCTTATCTTTGCTGCCTTAGACCCCTTTCACACTGAAGCGTTTTTACAGCGTTTTAGCGTTAAAAATAGCGCTATTAAAACGCTCATAAAACGCTCTCCATGCATCTCAATGGACCCTTTCACACTGAGTCCTGCAAGCAGCATCTTGGAAACAGCTTTTGGGTGCTGAAAAAAAGGCTCCTAAAACGCCCCTCTCCATTGAAATGAATTGAAAACGCTGGAAAAAACGCCTTGCCCTTTCACACTGAGGCGTTGCACTGGCGGGGCGTTGTCCTACAAGTCCTACAAGCAGCATCTTTGGAGCAGCTTTTGGGCGCTGAAAAAAATGCTCCAAAAACGCCCCTCTCTATTGAAATGAATTGAAAAGCGCTGTAAAAACGCCTTGCCTTTTTACACTGAGGCACTGCAAAAACGCCCATAACGTTAGGGTCTTAGCGGTGCTTTACCATCTTTTTCGGGCGCTGGCAGTGTGAAAGAACTCTGAAAGCACTCAGGCTTTCACATTGGGATTGCAGATGAGGCTTCGCTCGAATAACGCTCGAATAACGCTTATATAACGCTCGAAAAACACCCCAGTGTGAAAGGGGCCTTAGGAATGTAACTGTCTCCTCTATGTGATCCTCTTTCACTCCTCCGTTCTCTACCACTGCTTGTCAATGTTTCTCTCCACTCGGCCAGCTCTGCTGTCAGGCATGAACTCCTCCGATTGCTGCTTCCCTTTCACTGGAGCTACAGCTGCATTATGTTACAGGGAGCGATTGTTAGGATTTCGGGCCTCACAACAATGACAGGGCCCAGTGCAGCTGCCCCATTAGCCCCACCTTAAAGTATAACTAAAGGCAAAACTTTGAATTTTGATTTGGATAGAGTGGGGAGGAATTAGAACCCCTATCAGGTTTTTATTGCTGTCTGTGTCCCCGATAAGTGGTTGTATACCCTTTTTTTACATTTTCACCTACAGGTAAGCCTATAATAAGGTAAAATTAATATCTCCCAAACCTACACGGTTTAGGAGATATTCACCCTGCATGTAGCTGCTGACGTCAGCGGCACATGCGCAGTGAGGATCTGACGAAACATGACGGAACTTGCTGGAAGGAAGGACTCCCTCGCGCATTCGTGAGAGTGACGTCATCGTGGTTCCGGCCACTCACAGTGCCGGAGCCACGAAGCCAGAAGAAATGCAGAGGGGAAAAGATCAGCTCCCTTTGGTGGTGACTGGGATGCGATGCCGACGCTTTGTTCTAAGGTAATTATTTTATAATGAGCAAGTGTCCCTGTATGCGGTGCATACCAGCTCATTATGCCTTTTTTTCATCCTCTCTATTTTTCCTGTTTACCATTATCATTGAAAGTGAAATTAAAAGACTATCCTGAATCTTGGGTTGTCCACAGAAAAGTAATAGTGTGGATTCTTCCAATGGGGACACTAGTTCTGGTGGCCTGTGGGACCCTTTCCCCGACTTGTTCATTCCCCCACTTGTTCATTCCCCGACTTGTTCATTCCCTGACTTAGTTGGGGTAGGCGGTACACTTTTGTGGGGGTGGGTCAGCCATGCCCTGTGACCTTTGACCTCTGGGAACCCGCCTTCTGACCTTTGGGGGAGGTCCCTGTTCCAATTCCTGAGGCCTAGCCATATTCTTCAATGGGAAACCCTAACCCTAAACCCTAACCCTTAACCCTAAACCTAAACCCTAACCCTTAACCCTAACCCTAAACCCTAACCCTAACCCCTAACCCAAGGGATTCCCTGAGTTTGCAGGAATTTCATCTCACTTCCTGTTTGGCAATGGGACAGGAAGTGAAGGAAAATCTTGGCAATTGGACACAGATACCCAAAACTGACAGGGGTTATAACCCTCTCCTGCTCTATCCAAAATAGAAATAAAAAGTTTTGTCTATAGTTCTGCTTTAACCACTTTAGCCTCGGAAGGATTTGCCCCCTTAATGACTAGGCCATTATTTGGGTTATAGCACAGCATCACTTCAACTGACAATTGCGCGGTCGTGCGTCATCTTACCCAAACAAAATTTATGTTTTTTTTCCGCCAAAAATAGAGCTTTCTTTTGGTGGTATTTTTGATCACCTCTGTAGTTTTTTTGTTGTGCTATAAACAAAAAAAGAGTGATGATTTTGAAAAAAATATATATTTGAACTTTTTGCTATAATACATATCCCCCAAAAAATATCATACATATTTTGGGTAAAAGAAAATCACAATAGGCGTATATATATTGGTCTGCGCAAAAGTTATCGCGTCTACAAACTCTGGCATAGATTTATGGACTTTTATCTATTTCTAATTTTTTTTACAAGTAACGGCGGGGATCTGCTATTTTTAGCGGGACTGTGACATTGCGGCGGACAAATCTGACCCCAAATGACTTTTTGGGGACCTGTGATATTGATCAGTGCTATAAAAATCAATGTAAAAATGACACTGGCAAGGAAGGGGTTAACACTAGGGGTGATCAAGGGTTTAAATGTGTTCCCTGGGTGAGTTCTAACTGTAGGGGGGATGGGCTATCAGGGACATGACAGAGATTACTGTTCCCAATCACATCACAATCACAATCACAATCACAGGGAACAGTAGATCTCTGTCATGTCACCTGTCAGAGCAGGGAATCACCTTGTTTACAAAGACAGATCCCCGTTCTGCCTCTGTGCACAACGATTGCGGGTGATCAGCGGACATCGAGTACAGTTACGTTGGTTCATTGGCACTGATGGGCACTGGTGATTGGAACTAATATGTGGCACTGATTGGCACCGATAGGTGGCACTGATTTGCAGAACTGATGGGCATTGTTAGGTGTCACTGATGGGCACGCATATGTGGCACTGATAGGCGACATTGCTGGGCACTGAAAGCGCCGGCACTTAAAGCGGAGTTCCGGCCACAATTTTAAAAATAAAAAGTTTTTAAATATAAATACCCCTGTAATACACAAGCTTAATGTATTCTACTACAGTTAGTCTGTAAACTAAGGTCCGTTTTGTTAGGTTGTTACAGCATTTAGACACTTTATAAACTAGCATTAGGTCGTGGCCATCTTAAGTGTGGGCATATGAAGCCAGACTGTATTACTTCCTGGATTTTAGCTTTGCAGACCTTGCACATGCTCAGTGCTGCACAAGCATTTATAAAAAAAATGTTTGAACCGCGGGAGCCGCGAGTGTAATTTATTGAAAAAAATTCTTGAGGGGGGGGGGGGGGAACCGCGGGAGCCGCGAGTGACATTTATTGAAAAAAATTCTTGAGAAGCGGTGGTGGGGGCAGTCCGCGGGAGCCGCCAGTGTCATTGTTTTATAAAAAATCTTGAGCAGGGGGGGGGGGTGGATCCGCGGGAGCCGTGAATGGCATTTAATGAAAAAAAATCTTGAGCGGGGGGGGGGGGGGGTGGATCCGCGGGAGCCGCGAGTGTCATTTTTGGATAAAAATTATTGCGAAGCGGGGGTGGGGGCAGTCCGCGGGAGCCGCCAGTGTCATTGTTTTATAAAAAATCTTGAGCAGGGGGGGGGGTGGATCCGCGGGAGCCGTGAATGGCATTTAATGAAAAAAAATCTTGAGCGGGGGGGGGGGGGGGTGGATCCGCGGGAGCCGCGAGTGTCATTTTTGGATAAAAATTATTGCGAAGCGGGGGGGGCCAACCGCGGGAGCCGCGAGTGTCGTTTTTTGATAAAAAATCTTGAGAAGCGGGGGGGATGGAGTCCAACCGCGGGAGCCGCGAGTGTCATTTATTAAAAAAAATTCTTGAGAGGGCCCCCCTCACGGCTCCCGCTGTTGGCCCCCCCCCCCGCTTCGCAAGATTTTTTATCAAAAAACGACACTCGCGGCTCCCGCGGTTGGCCCCCCCGCTTCGCAATATTTTTTATCCAAAAATGACACTCGCGGCTCCCGCGGATCCACCCCCCCCCGCTCAAGATTTTTTTTCATTAAATGCCATTCACGGCTCCCGCGGATCCACCCCCACCCCCCTTCTCAAGATTTTTTATCAAAACTCGCGGCTCCCGCGGACTGCACCCCCCCCCTCGCGGGAGGCGCGAGTGTAATTTAGTGAAAAAAAATCGGGAGCAGCAAGTGTCATTTATTAAAACAATTATTGAGTCTCAGAGGGGAGGGGGGTGTTACTGCGTGATTAGGAGGGGAGGTGACTCAACAATCCCAGGAGTCTGTGCGGTGTAGGCAGAGGAAAACGACCGCGGATCAGGAAGTAGGCAGATTAGGAAGTCTGCCTAGCAACAACCGTTTTAAGGTATGTAAACATTTTTTTTTTTTTTTTACTCCACTAATGAATTTTTTTTGAAAGTGATGATGCAGAGTTTAATTTGAGGGTGGAGCTCCGCTTTAAGGACACTGATAGGCGGCACTGTTGGGCACTGATATATGGCACTGATGGGCACTGATAGGTGGCACTGACTGACACTGATGTGTGGCACTGATGTACACTGATGGTAATGATGGGCATCACTAATTGGCAGGCACCTGCCACATTAAAAGTATGGCGGCTGGTCGGCAAGTGGTTAAAGGCGGCCCCGCTACCAGGGACTGAAATGCTCCAGGAAAGCCTTTTCATGCTGAGCTAATCAAAATGACCACAATTGAAATTCATATGGCATTGTGTGCCATTGAGAAGGTGATTAGCTACACCTGATTGAGTTTACATGTCATTTATAGGAGAGGGGTGATCCTTTTTCCAACTCAGTGATTCTGTTTTTGATTTTCTTTTCTTTTTTTCTGACATGGATAAAGCAAAAACTGTGCCTGTCTTCATTTCAGGCTGCAAAGCAACAAATGTGATTATTTTAATATTTCTATACCCAATGTACAATCTAGCCTTAGCGATCCTATTGCAGGCTAGGAGCCAGGAGAGACCAGGGATGGACTGGCCATTGGGACTACAGGGAGTTTCCCGGTGGGCCGATGGCTCAGTGGGCCGGCTTCAGTAACAGCGGACCGCCGCCCCCCCTCTAATAAAGTAGAACGGCGAGTGGCTACTGAAGGGGGAGAGGGGGCTTGGGTGGCTCGGTGGGGGGGGGGGGTGCGGGAGTTGTTCAGCCGCCATGGGAGAGACCTGTCAAAGTGGGCCAGTCTGGATGAAGTCCAGGGCCAAATTTTTGTCCCAGTCCAGCCCTGGGAGAGACAGGAGGAATAATGTGACCTTGGCTTTAGGAAAATAATTGGCAACTTCAGTAGCTCTTTGACCATTTATCATACTTTGGCAGCTACAGCAACAAATCTTTAGCTGCTAAAAATCTCTGTTACAGACTGGCTGGTGTGACATGTGACGTGATTTCTAGCTGAATTCAGGAACTGAGAGAGAAGGGTATTATTCTGAAACTGCAATGTGTGAATAGGTCCTAAAGCTGAAGCTTAGATATGCTAATATTTTACATAGTTTTTTTTTTTTTTAATTATAACATTTTTTATTGTTGTTTGCATATGTGAAATACAAAAAGTAGTGCGCCAAGTTGCATAGACTTAACATAGTGCATATACAAGCATACATTTTTCCCCTCCCCCTATCTCTGTATCATTATAATTAAGTGAAAAAAGAAAAACCTCTTAAATTCCAAATTGTCTTCCCTTATGTCCACCATCCCCCCCACCGCCCCTCCAACCCTCACCCACCCAACCGCCCTCCCATCACACCTTGAACCGTTTTTTTTAGGTAAATTTGCTTCGTTAAAATACGTCCTCCCCGTAGTGGGATGTCCAATATCGGGTTAAAGTATTTATTACATTTGAAAGACTTCTTCTTATATAGAGCATCCCGTTGTGTCTAGCCAAGGTTTCCACATCCTCACAAATTTTCTATAGTTGCCCTGTTTAGTAAGTGTCACTCTCTCGCTCCAGATCATTGTGTTAATGGTTTCAACCCAGGATTTGACAGTGGGTGGAGTCTGGGCCTGCCACCTCCACGCGATTAGCTTCCTTGCCTGGAAGAGGCATCTCAGCACTACCTCAAGGGTGCCGACAGGCACTCTATCCTCCTCGATACTGCCTAATAGGCATGCCTTGGATTCAGCTTCCAAATTCGTTTTAAAAGTTTTATTTATTATGTCTATCACCTCCTCCCAGTATCTGAATAGCTTAGGGCATTTCCACATCATGTGGATGAGGCTGCCGGTCGCTCTGCACCTTGGACATTCGTCAGTACTTCTCCACCCGAGATTGAACATTCTCCTGGGGTGTAGTATACTCTATGCAGGAGGAACAAGTGTGATACTTTCTGGGATGGAGAGATCGAGACCAATACCCCCCTCCTCAAGATTGCGCTCCACTGTTCCGTAGACATTTGCCCTAAGTCTCTCTCCCACCCTGTCCTACTCTTAATGGGGCCTGCCCTGCTTATTGTTTTAGCTCCTATTCTGGAATACATAGTTACGTTGGTCCAGCCTGGAAATTTGTGGCAGTGTTGAATTGTAAGTCTGTTTACTTGCCGCACATTTTCACTGGTAAGTTGTACACTTGCAAAGCACTTGAAGCACAAGTTGACAATTTTCCAATTTGTAGCAAATTTGCATGGCAAGTCTCTAGAAAGAGCAAAGTTGCAGTGGTGAGTCTACAGCAAGAGCTCTGCAAGTCTACAGCAGTGTTTCTCAACTCCAGTCCTCAAGGCGCCCCAACAGGTCATGTTTTCAGGATTTCCATTATTTTGCACGGGTGATTTGATCAGTTTCACTGCCTTAGTAATTACAACAGCTGTTTTATCTGAGGGAAATCATGAAAACATGACCTGTTGGGGCGCCTTGAGGACTGGAGTTGAGAAACACTGGTCTACAGCATGGAAATTTAGCCACAGTGACCCCTGTGGTGGGAGGACTATTGCACAACATAACTGATCCAGAACTTGCAGCAGACTTGCAGAATGTTTGCAAAGAATGTTGATCTGAAGTGATGCAATGTGGACGTGCTGCAATTGTGCAACAAACTTGTGAAGCCTGGCAAGTCTAGCAATAGCTTAGCAAGTCATTTTTAAACTTGCAGCACAATTGCGTACTATCTGGGCACTGTAGTAGCAGCACCAACTACAGTGATTTCCAGCTTCCAGCGGGACATGGAACTAGCATCTAGCACCCCCCCCCCTGGTGCCACTGCAAGCATGCAGCCACAGAATGGATTCCTCCATTCCTCAATCTAACAGATTACTCCATTCATGCTATACAGTGCAGATGGATGAATCCCCCTACTGGGCTGTCAGGCCTTGTACACACGACCGAACATGTCCGCTGAAACTGGTCCGACCGTGTGTAGGGCCTACCAGACAGTTTTCCGGCCTAGCGGACAGGTTTCCAGCAGACAAAAGTTTCTTAGCATGTTAAGAAACTTGTCCGCTGGAAGCCTGTCCGCTGGCCCCCGAAATCCCGCGCATGCGTCGAATTGATTCGAATTGAAGCATTGACCTTCTGTGTCAGAGAACGTCGGTGTCGTCTACGTCACCGCGTTCTTCCGATGGTCCGAGGACCGTTTTTATCGGACATGTCTGCTCGTCTGTACAAGGCCTCAGAATATCTGAACAGCGACTGAATCCAGCTTCTTCTATTTTTCAAATGAAAGATTGAAGGCTGTTGGTCTGGAAGGAGCAGATTGGCCCAACCACTAAATGAATGGTGTCCAGTTTTTCAGGAACTGGATCAAATCCAAACAGTGTATGACCAGCTTTGACTGCTGAGAAGCTGAGGCTTAACTTAACTTCAACTTATTTAAAACTATAACCAACCTTGCCCCCCGGAAATACACATAGATCATTTTAAATTGGAAATAGGGCAAGGCCACAGCTTTATTGAACATATCGGAATAACGACCTTCAAAATCTATGGGCCAGATTCAGGTAGGGAGCGCGTAACTCTGTGCGGGCGTAGCGTATCCTATTTACGCTACGCCTCCGCAACCTTGACAGGCAAGTGCATTTTTCACAAAGCACTTGCTCCGTAAGTTGAGGCGGCGTAGCGTAAATTGGCCGGCGTAAGCCCGCCTAATTCAAATCTGTAAGATGTGGGCGTGTTTTATGCAAAATCATCGTGACCCCACGTAAATGACGCTTTTTACATGCGCCGTCCGTGAAAGTATCCCAGTGCGCATGCTCCAAATTAACCCGCAAAAAGACAATGCTTTCGACGTGAACGTAAATTACGCCCAGCCCTATTCGCGAACGACTTCCGCAAACAACGTAATCGACGGAAAATTTGACGCTGGCCCGACGTTCATACTTAACATTGGCTGCGCCTCATATAGCAGGGGTAACTTTACGCCGGAAAAAGCCTTACGTAAACGGCGTATCTGTACTGCGACGGCCGGGCGTACGTTTGTGAATAGGCGTATCTAGCTGATTTACATATTCTAGGCGTAAATCAGTGTACACGCCCCTAGCGGCCAGCGTAAATATGCAGTTAAGATACGACGGCGTAGGAGACTTACACTGGTCGTATCTTATACAAATTCTGGCGTATCTGATTCTTTGAATCAGGCGCCAAGATACAACGCCTCACACTCAGAGATACGACGGCGTATCTGGAGATACGCCGTCGTATCTCCTACCTGAATCTGGCCCTATGAGTACAAACCTTTGCTGATAGGTGTCCCTCATTCCAATCTCAGAAAATTGGGAGGTATGCCATAGGGATGAGTAGGAATGTCCGCCAATTACCTAACCCCCCCCCTTTAAGGCCCTCCCCACTGTCTGTTTTCTTTTATTATATTTCCTACTTACCTTTTTCAAGAGACTTAAGGATGGTCGTGAAATGAGCTAGGGCTTCTCTTTGACCCAGGGCAGTTCATTGCTGATGTATATAGTGGTACTGATGCAATAAACTATGAACGAAGGGCACTGTGATGATGCCCCACCATGAAACCCTGAATTCATAGAATGTCCAATAAAACAGTAACATAAAACACTAATGCTGCGTACACACAACCATTTTTCGGGTTCTAAAAAATTACGTTTTTTTTAATGTCATTAAAAACTATTGTGTGTGGGCTCCAGAGCATTTTTCACGATCTAAAAAATGGCCATTAAAAATTTGGAACATGCTCTATTTTTTCACAATGTTTTTAACATTGTCGTTTTTAAGGTTGTAAAAAATGGTCGTGTGTGGGCTTTAACGACGTGAAAAATCCGCGCATGCTCAGAAGCAAGTTATGAGATGGGAGCGCTCGTTCTGGTAAAACTAGCGTTCGTAATGGAGTAAGCACATTCATCACGCTGTAACAGACTGAAAAGCGCGAATCGTCTTTTACTAACACAAAATCAGCTAAAGCAGCCCAAAGGGTGGCGTCATCCGAATGGAACTTCCCCTTTATAGTGCCGTCGCACCTGTTGTACGTCATTGCGCTTTGCTAGAGCATTTTTTTTTCACGATCGTGTGTAGGCAAGGCCGTTTTAATGATCGGGTTGAAAAAAACTTTTAACCAGATTCACGTACAGCGGCGCATCTTTAGTTCGGCGTAGCGCATCCCATTTGCACTACGCCGACGTAACATAGTGAGGCAAGGCCAGTATTCACAAAGCACTTGCTCCCTAAGTTATGTCGGCGTAGCGCAAATGGCCCGGCGTAACCCCGCCTAATTCAAATTAGGCAGGTAGTGGGCGTGCCACATGTAAAGTAACCGTGACCCCATGTAAATGAGGGCTGTTGGTACAGCGCATGCGCGCGCATGCTAAGAATCACGTTGCAAATACTCAATGCTTTTGACGTGAACGTAACCTACGCCCAGCCCCATTCACGTACGCTTATGCAAACGACGTAAAATACGACGGCTGTTCCGTCGTCCATACCTTGCATGGGCTGCGCCATCTTTTTGGTGGTTTATCTTTACGCCGGCGTATGTCTTACGTAAACGGCGTAGCTTACTGCGACGGGCGTACGTACGTTTGTGAATCGGCGTATCTTGCTCATTTACATATTCGACGCGTAAATCCACTTACATGCCCCTAGCGGCCAGCGTAAATATGCAGCCAAGATACGACGGCGTAGGAGACTTACGTCGGTCGTATCTTGGCCAAATTCAGGCGTATCTGGTTTCCAGAATACGCCGAAAGATACGACGTCGCATATTCGGATTTACGACAGCGTATCTACTGATACGTCGGCGTAAGTCTACATGAATCTGGCTATTTGTTTTTTCTAGACCATCAAATTTTTTTTTTCTAGAACCCGAAAAACGGTTGTGTGTACGCGGCATTAGAATAAAGGCCATGGTGGTAATGCCCCCTTGGGGTTAAGGCCGTGATGCCCTTTATTTAAAGTACAGTATGTCCTGTATGTGTGTAGCCTTGGCAAAGAAAGACTGTTTCTCTGTCTACTGGATATGTGCACTACAGTCCCATTCATTCTAATCAAGACGCTTTGCTCCTTTAAATATTTAAATTAGAGAAGTGCCTAAAGCAGAATAGAAACAACGTGCATGTTGTGTCTTGAGGACACTGAATTCCTTTGGTTGTGATGAAATAAGGTTTCCGACTGCCAGAAGAGATTTGTGATAACCTTTAGAAATACAAAACCAAACCAAAAACCAAATGTTTCCACTTCCCGTGATATTGTTAAAAATAGTATCTATTGGCAAACAATAGCATCAGTGCACAGGAAGAGAACATCTCAGATGAGGGATTCACAGAAACCGATTTCATCTCAGGTTCAGCATGATCACACGAGCATAGTACTGTACATCATTCAATGTAGTCTTTCTTTATGTCAATCATGGGCCAATGCAAAATGTTCTTATGTGCATGGAGGCCTACCACTAAGTGCTGTCCAGAACAGTGGTCACCAGCAGCTATTAGAGGTGCAGTAATAATTAGGCATGTGCAATTTTTTAAGTTACGAATACGTTTTCCGTCAATTTTCGTTATTTTAGTTGATTCGTTAACATACGAATGAACGAATGGTTTAGCGCAATTGATAACGAATAACGATATTTTCAAAATAACGAATATGAAAAACAACGAAGATACGAAAGATGAAAGAAACGGAAAACATAGAAACAACAAAAATACCGAACCCAAAAAAAAAAATAATTACGAAAAACAAAATGAACGAAAATGCAAACTTACTAATATTCGAAGACCGAAAAGAAAACGAAATGCCGAACAAAGACTAAAAAACGAAAATCAAAACTAACGAAAAATAAATTACGAATCTTCGGAAAACTGAAATGAAAACAACGAAAATACAAAATAATGTAAATTAGCTTTTGTTAGTACTGAAATATTTCTGGACATTGACCAATAGCCACTGAGCGCTGTCCCTTTCCTCTGAAGAGGTTTGTTCCTTCCCCCAATGAGCTTCTTATTACCTCCTGGCTCATTGTGTCTTTTTCTGTGTTAGACTGCAGTGCATCTAATTTCTAGATTTGTATTTGTAATATCTGACATATTTTAGTTTTCTTCTACGTCAGACTTCATTCTAGACAGGGTGTGTGTGCTAACTAAGACAGTCAAGTCAATCACAGTAAAATCCGAATTACAAAATTACGACGAGTAGTGTGTCGAATAAACGTAAAATGTATTCTAACAGAATTACGAATGCAATAAAATCTACAAAAGTACGTTTTTACAATCAAAGGAAATTAGACATAAAAATACGAATGATCATAAAGCAACGAAAATATTTTTCTTTACGAAAATACGAATGCGGCATGATGGAAAATATAATGTAAATACGAATAACAAAACAACGATAATTAAACTAACGTAAAAACGAAGGAACGAATAAAATCATTTTAAAAATACGAACGCGGCAGAATACAAAATATAACGAAAATACGAATCTCGATTCAACGAAAAATAAACTAACAGAAAAAAACGGAAACGGAAAAAAGAGTGTTACGAAAATACTAAAGAGTACGAATACGATAACTAACGTCTTACGAAATTACGACTCGTTACGAATCACGATAAACGAACAGAAACGAAACAGAAATAAACAAAAATTTTTGCTGTGCACATGTCTAGTAATAATATATGAGGCCTCGTACACACGGTCAGTCCATCCGATGAGAATGGTCCGACGGACCGTTTTCATCGGTTCATAGCTGAAGCAGACTGATGGTCTGATGTGCGTACACACCATCAGTTCAAAAACCAACGCGGTGACGTAAAACACAACGACGTGCGCTACCCAATTATCACTCCCCATCCAAGACTTCCAGGAAGTAAGGGCCAGATTCACAGAGAATTACGGCCGTGTAACGTAACCCGTTTACGTTACACCGCCGCAAGTTTTCAGTCTAAGGCCCCATACACACGAGAGGATTTAACCGCAGATACGGTCCAGCGGACCGTATCCGCGGATAAATCCTCTCGAGGATTTCAGAAGATTTCTATGCGATGGCGTGTACACACCATCGCATTGAAATCCGCGCTGAAATCCTCTGCCGATGACGTGTCGCGCCGTCGCCGCTATTATGACGCGGCGACGGGCGCGACGCTGTCATATAAGGAATTCCACGCATGCGTCAAATCATTACGACGCGTGCGGGGAATCCCTTTGGACGGATGGATCCGGTAAGTCTGTACAGACGAGCGGATCCATCCGTTGGAATGGATTCCAGCAGATGGATTTGTTGTGCATGTCAGCAAATATCCGATCTGCTGGAAATCCATCCCAGGGGAGATTTATCTGCGGATAAATATCCGCTGGCGTGTACACACCATAGGATCTATCCGCAGAAACCCATTTGATGGGATTTATCTGCGGATAGATTCTATGGTGTGTATGGGGCCTCAGTGCTAAAAAGAAATAATTAACACATCTAAATAAAATAAAATTAAAGTAAGCTGCAACAAATTTGTGATATACACACAAGAATACAGAGAAAGAAGGGGATAAGTTGCGCTGATGTAGTGAGAATTGAAAATGATATTCAATATTGACAAGACCAGACAATAAAAGTCCATAGAAAAACCTCAAAATTGCATGGAATATATATTTTGAAAAAATAAATAAACAATGCAGTGAAGCTAGACGTAACCACCACCGATGAAATTAATTAGGATGTGTGCTTACCAGAAGGCAAGCAAAAAGAGCTTGCGGCTGAACCCCAGCCAGGGCCTTTAGCATGGAACTGCTGTCAGCATCAGGGGTGAGAATCCTCCCAATTGACAAAGTGGTATAGAAATCCCAAGGGAAAAAAAACTCACATAGTGATGTACCGAAATTAAACTTTGAGATAACCATATGATAGCACACTGGAAGGAGAGAACCACCACCGATAGGGAACACCGTAAAAATGATGCGCTTACCAGACAGATAAGTTTAGCTGGCTTGCGGCTGAACCCCAGCCAGGGTCTTTAACGGAACTATCTCCAACCTCACAGGTTTAAGGCTCCCCCAGTTTCCACGGCACCAGTTAACCACCGGAAAAATGAAATGAACCCAACAATAGTGATGTACCGTTAGGCTGCATTCACACCTTGGCGTACAAAATCGCAGTGTTTTGTCCCGCGAATTGCAGCGACAAATTGCGGAGTTTTGTACCGCGATTTGCGGCGACAAAACGCTGCGATTGTGAATGCAGCTTACCCCCTCTATGGAGATGGTTCGCATCTCCTATGCCGAACGCCGAAAGCCGCCTGAAAAAAAGGTCCGGGACTTGTTTTCAGGCGGCAGGATCTGTCAGTGTCAAATGGCTTTTGGGTTCTGACTTTGGCTGTACTGTGTGTTACACACTATAACCCAGTACAGCCATAACAAAGTAAGCACCCAACAGCAATATGACACACTGTGACAGATCATTACAGAGCACATGATGACTATGCTGCCTGCGTAAGTATCATAATTCTAAATAAACATACTGTAACTTGCCATGCTGTGTGTAAGCGATACACAGTGAGGATTCTATCCTCTGTGCTCCACTTACTGTGTGCTCTGCAGCCATGGTGCCCGGGTTCTTGCTCCCTTGTCAGCCACAGAGCCGCCCGTTGCCTCCCATCAGTCTCGGCAGTCGGCACATGAGGAGTTGAGGACGGGAGGCGGAGCATCGTAGTATCACTCCGCCAGGGAAGGCAGTGAGCAGCAGTGGCCGGGACTAATTAAAAAGCAGCGTAATGTCCGGTTCGGTTTTATGTACATCCGCCCGAAAAACAAGACATAGTCCCACCACGGCGCTCACATCCTGGACCCCTCTGATGACCTGATGGGGCCCAGGAATATGTAATTACAGCCCCTTCCCTAAGCAAGTAGTAGCGGGGGAAGGAGGTGAAGTTTAGAAAGCTCTATTTTTTTAATAGACAGAAATTAACTGTAAAGTTGCCCGGGCCCCCCTGTGGAGCTGCTGGGGTCCGGGCCCAGTACAACAGGGCTGCCCGTACTGCCCTATCAGCGGCCCTGGGTCTGAGCATTGGTGTCGTAGAGGACCGAGGTCAGCAAACAGAACATACCGGTAAGTGAAAGGCTAGACAACAGGCCACTAGGTGGCAGTGTTGAGGCATGAGTCAAAAAACGAAAGATTGCTAACCTAAAAAATTGACTATAACAGAAAAAGTACAGTGCTCGCACAAGCACTGACGGTCCTAAGGGGGGAAACGTAGTATGCACATGGAGGGCCAGATTCACGTACGAGCGCGTAACTTTGTGCGGGCGTAGCGTAACCTATTTACGCTACGCCTCCGCAACTTGGACGGGCAAGTGCAGTATTCACAAAGCACTTGCTCCGTAAGTTGCTGCGGCGTAGCGTAAATGGGCCGGCGTAAGCCCGCGTAATTCAAATGTGGAAGAGGTGGGCGTGTTGTATGTAAATCAATCGTGACCCCACGTAAATGACGCGCCTAACGAACGGCGCATGCGCGCATGCTCAGTATCACGTCGAATTTACTCCATAAGATACGCCAGGCCCATTGCCTGTGACGTGAACGTAACCTACGCAAGCCCCATTCACGTACGACTAAGGCCCCATACACACAAGAGGATCCATCCGCTGGAATTGATCCGCGGACCGGCTCCAGCGGATAGATCCCCTGGTGTGTACAATCCAGCGGATCTGTTTCCGTGGATTTTTATCCCCTGGGATGGATTTCCAGCGGATAAAAATTTGAAGACATGCTTTCAAATCTATCCGCTTGAATCCATCCCAACGGATTGATCCGCTGGTCTGTACAGACTCACCGGATCAATCCGTCCGAATCAATCCCCCGCATGCGTCGTAATGATTCGACGCATGCGTGGAATTCCTTATATGACAGCATCGCGCACGTCGCCGCGTCATCATCGCGGCGACGGCGCGACACGTCATCGCAATGGGATTTCGGCGCGGATTTCGATCCGATGGTGAGTACACTCCATCGGATCAAAATCCTCGAAAATCCTTGAGAGGATTTATCTGCGGAAACGGTCCGGCCTTACATAAATGACGTAAAAAGATACGCTTGCTGACGTCCATACTTTGCATTACCTACGCCTCATATAGCAGGGGTAACTTTACACCAGACGTAAGCCTTACGTAAACGGCGCAGCAGCCGCAAGTACGTTCGTGAATCGGCGTATCTACCTAATTTACATATTCGATGCGTAAATCTACGGAAGCGCCCCTTGCGACCAGTGTAAATATTGCACCCAAGATACAACGGCGTAGGAGACTTACGCCGCTCGTATCTTGGCCAAATCTATGCGTAACTGATTCTAAGAATCAGGCGCATAGATACGACGGCTCACATTCGGACTTACGACGGCGTACACGGAGATACGCCGTCGTAAGTCCGCTGTGAATCTGGCCCGGAGTGTCCCCCGGTCCCGGGACCTGCATAGGCGTAACAACTAAACCTGCATGAAATTATAGCATCAAGAAAATAGATCATATAACTAAAAACAGATCAAACACAGCCATATCGAAAGGGCAAACACCCCCCCTCCCCCTTATCCATTAGAGGTCCCACTAAGGAACCCAAATGGGTTTACAGGGCAGGCAGTCCAGGAGGGGATAAGGAGATTAAAAAAAAAGGAAAAAGGGGGGATGAGCGAAGCAGTAGCCTAAACACAAAAAAATAAACAAATAAAGTATCGTCAGCTCAACCCCCATGCGTGAGAAAGTCATGTCTCTTGTATTTAAACAGTACTTGCTTATCCTGGAGTTCATCTTTAAAATAAAAAGTTTGTTGGTTTGATTGTGAGTCTTTAATAAATAACCTGATCAAGGAAATTAACATTTCCAGAGAAAATATTTAATCGTGGATTTCTGGGAATTTCCCTGGCGATACGGGACAGTTCACGGCTATGCTAAATCCATTGCATTCTAAGATAAAAACTATGGGATGCCTATATTATTTTAGATGGTAAGTGCCTCATATTTTACCTTGCTGCTTTATTTTTTATTTTTTTATCTGAATCATCTACTTTTTACTATCTGATAAACTCACCACTGCCGCCACATGTTATTATAACATTGCACAATGAATAAATGTGCATTACGTTTTATACATGCCCGTTTAGAGGAAAGTGAAAGTGAAAACAGTTTTACACAGACTCCAGTTGTCTGCCAAATACATTCAGCTTATTGCATTCATGGGACCTGCGTCTTTACAGTAGCACACGTTACCTAGCTGAAGATTTTTGGCTACAAAAAGGGGGATTTTTTTTTTTTTTTTTATCATTTATGGATTATTTAATTGCAACTGGCATCTTTACTCTGCCATTCCTTATTGCAGATGATCACGCCCCTACCCCCTAGAAGAAGGGGTTTTCCGCATGGTATTTACTTTCTTTTTGTGTCGAAGGTAGACTCGCTTGGGACGATAAAGACATGCTTCGCAGATCTCGCAAAAAACGTAAATTTTAATGGTAAGTAGTTAATTTCTTGCAATCGCTTGTGTACAATTTCTTGAATGCATAGGATTTTAGGATAGGCAGTTGTAGTTGTAGAACTCAACTGTTCTCATCACAAAAAATGCTGGCAAAATATATCACATGTGCCTGCAAACTCCCACACATATAGACGTTATTTGGGGCCTCAAATCTGACCTCTTAACCACCTAAGCCCCGTACCATTTCGCTGGCCAAAGACCAGAGCACTTTTTGCGATTCGGCACTGCGTCTACCGTATTTATCGCGGTATAACGCGCTCCCGCGTATACCGCGCACCCCCAAAGTGACCCCCAATCCTGTGCAAAAAAAGTTATTTTTGTACTTACAGTTTTGGTGTCTTGCGCAGCGTCCATCGTCGGGTCCGGCGTCCTTCTGCGGCTTCGGGTGTCCTCTTCGGTGGGTCCGGCATCCTTCTGCTGGTTCGGGTGTCCTTCTGCGGCTTCGGGTGTCCTTCTGCGGCGGGTCCGGTGTCCTCTTCGGCGGGTCCGGCGTCCTTCTGCGTCGTCCTCGCATCCTGCCCGCTCGTTTCCCGCGCCGAGTTTTGAATACTGCGCCAGCATATACTGAGCGCAGTACACTTGGGCAGGCTCGGCAACTGTCGCGCTCATGTCCTGTACGTCCAGGACGTGACCGTGGAAGAAGCCGAGACTGGCCGACTATACCCGAGTGTACTGCGCTCGGTATATGTCGGCTCAGTATTCAAAACTCGGCGCGGGAAAACAGGTATCGGCGTATATCGCACACCCACGATTTTGTCCTGATTTTCAGGGCAAAAAAGTGCGCGATATACGCCGATAAATACGGTATTTAACTGACAATTGCGCAGTCGTGGGACGTGGCTCCCAAACAAAATTGACATCCTTTTTTTCCCACAAATAGAGCTTTCTTTTGGCGGTATTTGATCACCTCTGCGTTTTTTATTTTTTGCACTATAAACAAAAATAAAGCGACAACATTGAAAAAATTATTTTTTTACTTTTTGCTATAATAAATATCACCAAAAATTCTATAAAAAAAAATGTTTCCACAGTTTAGGCCAATACGTATTCTTCTACATATTTTTGGTAAAAAAAAAAAAAATCGCAAAACGTGTATATTGATTGGTTTGCACAAAAGTAATAGCATCTACAAAATAGGGGTAGTTTTATGGCATTTTTATTATTAATTTATTTTTTACACGTAATGGCAGCGATCTGTGTTTTTTATCATGACTGCAACTTTATGGCGGACACATCGGACACCTTTGACACATTTTTGGGACCATTGTCATTTTTACTACGATCAGTGCTATAAAAATGCACTGATTACTGTAAAAATTACACTGGCAGTGAAGGGGTTAACCACTAGGTGGCGCTGAAGGGGTTAAAGGAACACTAAAGGCAAGATTTTTTGGGGGGTAAAATAACAAACATGTTATACTTACCTCCACTGTGCAGCTCGTTTTGCACAGAGTGTCCCCTAACCCTGTCTTCTGGGGTCCCTCGGCGGCTGTCTCGGCTCCTCCTCGCAAAAGACTTCCACCTTCATGCGAGCTCCCTCGCATGGTGGAAAGCTTTTGCGAGCACACTCCCGTGATACAGCGGTGGCCATAGCCGCCGACTGTATCACTCGGCCCAGCCCCCCCCCGGCGCGCCGCGTCATTGGATGTGATTGACAGCAGCGCCAGCCAATGGCTGCGCTGCTATCAATCTGTCCAACCTAGCCAATCAACGGCCAGGCTGTGAACCGAACAGGATGACGAGGACGCGCCCGGGACTTTCGAGGGGTAAGGTAAGTAAAAGGGGGGCTCGGGGGGGGGGGGGCATGGGCGGTGCTGACGGATGATTTTTCACCTTAATGCATAGGATGCATTAAGGTAAAAAAACATTTACCTTTACAACCCCTTTAAGTGTGTCCTAGGGAGTGATTCTTACTGTAGGGGGGATGGGCTGTGTGTGACACGACACTGATCACCGCTTCCGATTAAAGGAAGCAGTGATCCAGTATCCTGTCACTAGGAAGAATGGGGAAATGCTTGTTTACAACAGCATTTCCCCGTTCTTCCTCTTCGTTAGATGACAGACATCGGGACCTGCGGTTGGACTCACGGAGCTCGCAGCGGGCACGCAGCGTCCACAATGCTGCTTCTTAAAGGGGACGTATGTATACTTCCATCTGCCTGCCTGTGCCATTCTGCCGGCGTTTGATCACCTCTGCGGTTTTTATTTTTTGCGCTATAAACAAAAAAAGAGCGACAATTTTGAAAAAAATTAATATTTTTTACTTTTTGCTATAATAAATATCCCCCAAAAATTGTTATTGATTGGTTTGTGCAAAAGTTATAGCATTTACAAAATAGGGGGTATTTTTATGGCATTTTTATTAATATATTTTTTTTACTAGTAATGGCGGCGATCAGCGATTTTTTTTTTCGGTACTGCGACATTATGGCGGACACTTCGGACACTTTTGACACATTTTTGGGACCATTGGCATTTTTATAGCGATCAGTGCTATTAACACTAGGGGGCGGGGAAGGGGTTAACTATGTTCCCTGGGTGTGTTCTAACTGTAGGGGGGGTGGCCTCACTAGGGGAAATTACTGATCTTCTGTTCATACATTGTGTGAACAGAAGATCAGCATTTCTCTCCCTGACAGCTCTGTAACGAGCGATCGCGTGTGCCCGGTGAGAGCGGGGCGTGCGCCCCCTAGTGGCCTGCGCGAGAGCCGGCGGCAGGTCGGCAAGCAGTTAAAGGGTTTGTAAAGGTAAAAAAGAATTTCCTAAATAGCTTCCTTTACCTTAGTGCAGTCCTCCTTCACTTACGTCATCTTTCGATTTTGCTTTTAAATTATTAAAATTAAATTATAAAATTATTTCTTCTGAGAAATCTTCACTTCCTGTTCTTCTGTCTGTAACTACACACCGTAATGCAAGGCTTTCTCCCTGGTGTGGAGAGCCTCTTGAGGGGGCGAGCAGGAGAGTCATGACGCTCTCTACGTTGCAGATAGAGAAAGGAGCTGTGTGTTAGTGGGCGCCCTGACACTCCTGCTCGCCCCCTCCCCCCTCAAGAGGCTTTCTCCACACCAGGGAGAAAGCCTTGCATTACGGTGTGTAGTTACAGACAGAAGAACGGGAAGTGAGAATTTTTAGAAGAAATAAGGACATTTAAAAGAAAAATGGAAGGATGATGTAAGTGGAGGAGGACTGCACTAAGGTAAAGGAAGCTATTTAGCGATTTTTTTTTTTACCTTTACAACCCCTTTAAGTCAAAACAGTACAGGATGGATTATGATTTGCACTCAAATATAAGAACTTCCTACTGCATTAGGCCATACATTATGCAAGGGTCTCAAACTGGTGGGAATCCAGCTGTTGCAAAACTACAAGTCCCATCATGCCTCTGTCTGTGGGAGTCATGCTTGTAACTGTCAGCCTTGCAATGCCTCATGGGACATGTAGTTTTGACCCCTGCATTATAGTCTACTAGCACTAGATGCCCTTTATTCATGCCATCCCTGGAGCAAATGTACAATACGAGACTGTTCGATAGGGAAAGTATTACAAATTATTTGTACATACATAAATTGTACATACAATGTATACATACATGCATACACAAATATATATATGCATATATCAATCTGTCTATCACTCTCTACATGTATATCTATATATACACCTATCTATCTATCTATATATATATATATACACATTTATACAAATATATACTTGTGTGTATACATATGAATACATGAGGTCAATTGATTTTATATGTATATAACCAGACACTTATATACTACTTAACTTTTAGGTTATTAATGCTATACCCTGAAAACCTTCTGACAATAAAAAGTAGATGACTTGTCAGGCCTCTCATATTTATGTAAATAGATAAGTGCATATCCAGTATATTAGCTTAAGAATTACATTTTGATCATAAAAAGCATACTCCAAAATACTGTAAACTGAATTTATAATGTTTGCATATAAGTATTAAAGGGGTTGTAAAGGTTTGTTTTTTATTTTATGTTCCTTTAAGCTAGTGCATTGTTGGTTCACCTACTTTTTCCTTCCTTTTTACTTCTAAATGTTTTTTTTCTTTGTCTGAATTTCTCACTTCCTGTTTCTCCTCGGTAAGCTTGCCCCCATCAACCGAGCCGTTCTGGCTGGGGGTTAGTCAGCCAGAACAGCTTACTGAGGAGAAACAGGAAGTGAGAAATTCAGACAAAGAAAAAAAAACATTTAGAAGGGAAATAGAAGGAAAAGGTAAGTTAACCAACAATGCACTAGCTTAAAGGAACCTATTTATAAAATAAAAAACAAACCTTTACAACCCCTTTAAGAATTGATATAGATTTGTATACATTTTTTTTATAAATTAAAAAAACGTTGGGGAACCCCCAAACCCGTCCAGCCTGTTTCCTAGCATTGTATAATTTGTCCATTTAGTCATTGTTGGTTATGTTTGATATGAACATTAGGAGACGGAAATACAATGCCATCACGGATTTGTTATTAAGGTGCCTATAAACAACTTAAACTTAGGCCCATTCCTGCTGAACCGGCTTATATTCTAGCCGTGCAAGCACCACCCAACTCTATAAAATTTAAATAATTGAATAAGTCAGGTAGAAAATTATCCCTTGAACAGAACCTGCATCCAATCAGATGCAGTCATTGTTCAAGTATTCAGACAGGTGCTACATGAATACCATAATCAGCAATAGGGATTAGCATGGAGGGGGCTGAGTGAGAGAAAATCAAGTTGTATGTGGCGGCCTTTAGAGATATACGCCCTAGGGGCCAGATCCACAAAGATCTGCCTATCTTTAGGCAGGCATAGCGTATCTCAGATACACTACGCCGCCGTAACTTAGAGCGTAATTTCCGTATCCATAAAGAATTTGCGCCGTAAGTTACGGCGGCGTAGTGTAAATGTGTGGGCGTAAGGGCGCGGAATTCAAATGACTAAGATGTGGGCGTGTTTTATGTTAATGTATCTTGACCCCACGTAAATGACGTTTTACGTTTTACACTGAACAAAGCAGAGTCCGTCGGGCGGACGGTTATTAGATAGTTATTAGGTACTCGAGGTAGCCTCGATGGCAGCCGGCTACTCGCGATTGCTTCTGAGAAGGAGAGAACAGAGATCTGTCAATATAAATAGACAGATCTCCATTCTGGGTGAGGAGAGCGTTCTGTTGTTCCTAATGCTTAGGAACAATGATCAGTCTCCTCACACAGGCAGTCCCATCCCCCACAGATAGAATCACTACCTAGGTAACACAATTAACCCCTTGATCGCCCCCTAGTGTTAACCCCTTCCCTGCCAATGACATTTATTCAGTAATCAGTGGCTATTTATAGCAAAGATCACTGTATACATGTCAATGATTTCAAAATAATGTCAAAAGTGTCCGATCTGTCCGCCGTAAGTTTGCAGTCCTGATAAAAAAAATCGCTGCCATTACTAGTAAAAAAAATTAAATAAAATGCCATAAATCTATCCCCTATTTTGTAGTCGCTATAACTTTTGCGCAGACCAATCAATATATGCTTATTGCGATTTATTTACCAAAAATATGTAGAAGAATACATATATGCCTAAACTCAGGAAGAGTTTTTTTTTATATTTCTTGGGGATATTTATTATAGCAAAAAGTAAAAAAATATTGCTTTTTTTTTCATTTGTTGCTGTTTACAATATTCTGTACCTTGTGATACAGTTATGTTTTGTTTGCTTTCTACAACCCAATAAAAATACAATTTTGCAAAAAAAAATTCTTCCGGGGCTGACGTGGTTAAAGCCCAATTTATCATAATGACTGGTCATATAGAGTCGGTTGTATGGAGATCAGTGGAAAAAAAATAAAAAACAATGGCCCAAAACGTTGATTTGTTTAAGTGGACATTTGAAATGTAATATTCCTGGTTGCCATCCAGGGCCCTGGGGACCTCTGGGCCCTTTAACCACTTAAGCCCCGGACCAATATGCAGCCTAAAGACCCAAGGTGTTTTTACAGTTCAGGACTGCGTCGCTTTAACAGACAATTGCGCGGTCGTGCGACGTGGCTCCCAAACAAAATTGGCGTCCTTTTTTCCCCACAAATAGAGCTTTCTTTTGGTGGTATTTGATCACATCTGCGGTTTTTAGTTTTTGCGCTATAAACAAAAATAGAGCGACAATTTTGAAAAAAAAGCAATATTTTTTACTTTTTGCTGTAATAAATATCCCCCAAAAACATATATAAAACCTTTTTTTTCCCTCAGTTTAGGCCGATACGTATTCTTCTACCTATTTTTAGTAAAAAAAATCGCAATAAGCGTTTATCGATTGGTTTGCGCAAAATTTATAGTGTTTACAAAATAGGGGATAGTTTTATTGCATTTTTATTATTTATTTATTTTTTTACTACTAATGGCGGCGATCAGCAATTTTTTTCGTGACTGCGACATTATGGCGGACACTTCGGACAATTTTGACACATTTTTGGGACCATTGTCATTTTCACAGCAAAAAATGCATTTAAATTGCATTCTTTATTGTGAAAATGACAGTTGCAGTTTGGGAGTTAACCACAGGTGGCGCTGTAGGAGTTAGGGTGCACCTAGTATGTGTTTACAACTGTTTGGGGGTGTGGCTGTAGGAATGACGTCATCGATCGTGTCTTCCCTATAAAGGGAATGACGCGATCGATGCGCCGCCATAGTGAAGGACGGGGAAGCCGTGTTTACACACGGCTCTCCCCGTTCTTCAGCTCCGGGGAGCGATCGCGACGGAGCGGCTATAAACAAATAGCCGCGCCGTGGTCCCGGATCGCTCCCCGAGCGGACCCGACCTCCGCATGTAGCGGGGGGGGTCCCGATCGGACCCCCCACCCGCTAATAGGCGAGGACGTACGTGTACGCCCATGTGCCTGTACGTGCCATATTGTGGACGTATATGTACATGCGGGGGTCGGGAACTGGTTAATAAAAAAAAAAATACAAACAATATATAAACAAAAATAAAAAAATAAACATTTATAAAAAAAAGAAATAAAAATAAAAAAAAGAAATAAAATAATATAAAAAAAATAAAAAATAAAATATTTTTTTAATTTAAAAAAAAATAAAAAAAAGGGGGGGGTTGCCATCTGGGGCCCTGTGGGCCTCCGGGCCCCTGGGGACCTCCGGGCTCCTAAACAAATTTTTTTTTCAAAGGGGGTTGCTTTGGGCCCCCAACAGTGACATGGCCCTGGGCAGCTGCCCCTGTTTGTCCTATGGTAAAGACGGCCCTGAGCATGGACTTTCCTCACCTGACCAGTGCAGGTAACCTAGGGCAGCCACAGTTAGGTACAGTAAGGGAGGGAACGTTATTGCATGTTATACATGTTTTGCCAAGTTTCCAGTAAATGTTGATTCAACTGCTCAGAGCTTGGTCTGAAGTTATTCAAGGGGTGCATGTGAGGATTTGGCATTTCATCAAAGAACCTGAGTCTATACTCACAATATTGGGTATGTGTAACACCACTATGACAGAGATTCAGTAATAATTGCAAGGAGAAACAGCAGCCAGTTGTTGGTGTGGTACCTGTTAGGTGACAGGTTGCCCGGTAGTGAGGGGGTTGGTGCTTTGACTCCCTCTCAAGCTGTGTATCTTTGCTGGTCACTTGGAGTGGACTAACATTATGGAGGTCTATTTTTTAGTCACATGGTAGGGGAAGAGAAAAGTTAGGTAAGAGCACACTTGGGGTTCGCTATGTGCTCAGCCGGACCCCATTCTGTTATTGGGGGTGAAGCAACATTGGTACGCTGACTGGTGGCTCACTCCACGCCTAGGTTCGCGCCTTTCCCTCTGAATTGAACACAAATATCAGTAGAAGTGTGTAGGACGAAACAGTTTAAGAAGGAACTCTGTACTTTACGTACTGCATACATGTGGTTCATCTCTGAGTTGGAATGTTTAACCTTCCACATGACCGCAGCTCACACCTGGTCCCGGGTATTGATGAGGACACCTTCGGGCGAAGTAATAACCTGCTTGCAAGGGTTAGTGACTCTGTTTAATGCCTGGCGTAGCCCAAAGAACCCATCCCTTGGGTAGGCCTCTCATGTGACTTTTGCTTGCCGCTTGCCGACCAGCGCACACAGATGTATGTCGGCAGAAGGGCTAGTACAGGCAAATGGGCGTACCTGTACGTCCCTTTGAATTTGCTGCCGTGCAGGCGCATGCCAGCGGCGTACTCTGTGATCGTGCCCGCGGGTCCCGCGGACTTGATGTCCACCAGTGTCCCGCGATCGTGGCACAGAGAGGCAGAACAGGTAGATGCCTATGTAGACAAGGCATTTCCCTGTTCTGCCTAGTGACATGACAGGGATCTACTGCTCCCTGTGATCGGGAGCAGTGGTAGCCCATCCCCCCATCCCCCACAGTTAGAATCACTCCCTAGAACACACTTAACCCCTTGATCACCCCCTAGTGGTTAACCCCTTCCCTGCCAGTGTCATTTACACAGTAAGCAGTGCATTTTTATAGCACTGAGTGCTGATTTTTTTTTTTTTACCAAAAATATGTAGAAGAATACATATCGTCCTAAACTGAGGAAAAAGGATATTTATTATAGAAAAAAGTTAAGAATATAGTTTTTTTTTCAAAATTGTCGCTCTTTTTTGTTCATAGCGCAAAAAATAAAAACTGCAGAGGTGATCAAATACCAACAAATGAAAGCTCTATTTGTGGGGAAAAAAAGGACGTCAATTTTGTTTGGGTACAGCGTCGCACGACCGCGCAATTGTCAGCTAAACCGACGCAATGGTCAGGAAGGGGGTAAATTCTTCCGGGGCTGAAGTGGTTAACCGAGGAGAGAGTAGATGGATCCTGTACCTCACAGATGGATTTTAGTGTTATACCCTGTACACACGATCGGTTCGATGGACCGTTTTCATCGGACGAACCAATCGTGTGTGGGCCCCATCAGTTTTTTTCCCATCGGTGAAAAAAAATCGAACCTGTTTTATAAATTTCGTATGGTTAAAAAACTGATAGAAAAAAAACATCGTCTGTGGGGAAATCCATCGGTCAAAATTCCACGCATGCTCAGAATCAAGTCGACGCATGCTCGGATGCATTGAACTTCATTTTTCTCTGCACGTCGTTGTGTTTTACGTCACCGCGTTGGACACGATCGGCGTTTTAACCGATGGTGTGTAGGCAAGACTGATGAATGTCAGCTTCATCGGATATCTGATGAAAAAAATCCATCGGTTCGTTTTCATCAGACGAACCGATCGTGTATACAGGGCAGAACCGAAACTAGAATAGAACTATATATCATTTGTTATACCTATTTACTAGCAAGCTCTGTGTGTTTTGAAGAACCACAGCTATCATTATTACTCATGCAATAAAGCATTTTGTAGTAAAAATATCTACCATCTAAAGGTTGCATAAAGAAATTCGATAGGGTATGAGTAAGGTGGATAGGAAACATACTGCTATGATGCCTGATCCAGTGCCTCACTGAGTTGCTACAGGGCGCACTCTGAAACACTGACTTAATTTAGAGATCAGTGGGCCAGATTCTCAGTAGAGTTACGACGGTGTATCTCAGGAAACTTTGTCGTATCTCTGTTTTTTGACCCGCGTATCTATGCGAGTGATTCCTAGAATCATTTTCGCATAGATACGCTGAAGATCCGACATGTGTAAGTCACTTACACTGTCGGATCTTAAATGTAATTCGCCGCCGGCCGCTAGGTGGCGTTTACGTTCAGGTCTCATTTGTTTATGCAAATGAGCCTGATACGCCGATTCCCGAACGAAATTGCGTCGCGTAACCGTCGCTTACGTCGTTTGCGTAAGGTTACCCCTGCTATATGAGGGGTAACCTTACACCAGTCCCACGTATGCCATGTTAAGTATGGCGTCGGGTCCGCGTCGTCTTTTCCCGTCGGCTACGTCGTTTTCATAAGTCGTTCTTGAATACGACTGTACATCAATGACGCACACGTCGGCGTCATTGACGTTTTCCGCCGAGAACTGGAGCATGCGCACTGGGCTATTTTTAGCCCGGCGCATGCGCAGTTCGATCGGAACGGGGGCGCGCTTAATTTAAATATAAGCCGCCCCCTTTGAAATACGCGGGGATACGCCGGGCCTTTAACACTACGCCTCCGCAAACTACGGAGCAAGTGCTTGAGGAATATGGCACTTGCTCCAGTAAGTTGGGGCGGCGTAGTGTAAATAGCTTACGCGAGGCCGCCGCAGATTATTGGAGAATCTGGCCCAGTAGCTTTATCTAAAAAAAAAAAAAATCTACTATCAAATTATTATTATTATACAGAGTTTATATAGCGCCAACAGTTTGTGCAACGCTTTAATATGTGAGAGCAGACAGCACAGTAACAATACAATTCAATACAGGAGGAATCAGAGGGCCCATTCCCGTTAGAGCTTTGTGGTGTCGTTGGAAACCCAATTTTCCATCTGTCTGGCGGATCGGATGAAAACGGACAGGCGATCCGTTTTCATCCGATCCCCCATAGAGGACAATGGAGCTCTGACAGGTCCGTCCCTACACAGTGAGCAGAGACGGACCTGTCATCCGCTGGCTCAGCGGGGATCAACGGAGCGATCACCTCACTAAGCTTGCGGAGTCTGTGAAAACAGACGTGTGTGTGAAAGGGGCCTTACAGTTATCTGGTTTGCTTTAACCTGTTGTTGCCCGCATAACACATATGGGTAGGGCTGGCTTTAATGCCCACACGCAGGGCCGGCCCTACCATGGGACCCGATGGTACCATTGTACCAGGCAGCACTTTCAGGGGGGCAGCAAATTTCCTGCCTGCACGCCATCCCATTCCACCAGCTCCACTCTCCACTCCACTGTGGGGTTAATTGCATGAATAGAGCCATAACAGGTCCTTTTTATACTCCTATATACATGTATAGAGCCATGATAGGTCCACTTTAGTTATCATGATATAAAATAATGGATGTGGGGGCATTTTGGTGGGCGTAAGTTTTTTTTTGGGGGTGGCAGCATTTCATTCTTGGTACCAGGCAGCACAATGTCTTGGGCCGGCACTGCCCACACGTCACACATACACGTCACTGGGAAGCTGATGTTTCTGTACTGAGAACGTGCTTGCCTGGCACTCCCAGCACAGAGACCAGCTCTTAGTTCAAACTATGATCCGTAGCGACGAGACCATTACCGATCATGTGACCACTGTGACAGCCAATCACAGTGGTCACATGATCACTGATACTTCCAAACCCCTCTTGGTGTTTAGAACCTTTAAACGGGAGGCCAGGGTGGGGTTAATTTTTTAATAGACATGTGCATGATGAAAACATTTTTCCGTTTGATTTTGATTCGTTAATCTGGTTATTACGTTTTAGTTCAATTTGGTTGTTTCATTCAATTCGTATTCGGAATTCGTATACGGATTTTTCGAATTTTCTTTGAATCTACAGATTTTTCGAAACGATACATTTTCAAATTGGTCGAAACGAAAATATTATATTGTTTTTTCGATTTGAAGACATACGTTCCGCCGCCTCAGATCTATAAGAATATGCCCCAGCATTATTTCAAAATGGTAATTTTTAAAAATACACACACTCTTTTAGGTAGATTCACGTAGGGGCGCCTAACTTTAGGGCGGCCTAGCCTAGTCTTTTTAGGCTACCCCGGCGTAAATTAGTTAGGCTAGTAGTGATTCTTAAACCACTTACCTGCTAATTTTCGGCGGCGTAGCCTAGAACGAGCGGGCGTAAGCGCGCCTAATTCAAATGACTTTGAGGGGGGCGTGTTGTATTGAAATGAGGCTTGACCTCACGTTTTTTGACACTCCGCATGCGCCGGGCGACTACATTTCCCAGTGCGCATTGCGGCTAAGTAGGCCGTACAGGCCTATTGATTTTGCCGCGTACGTAAACGACGTAAATCCCGATTCGCGGACGACTTGCGCAAACGACGTAAAAAATTCAAACCTCGCGGCGGGAACGGCGGCCATACTTAACATTGTTATTCCACCTCATAGGTGGAATAACTTTAGGCGGCCTATCGCGTACGGAAACAACGTTAATCGACTGCGGCGAGCTTGCGTTCGTTCGGGAATCGGCGTAAATGCTAATTTACATAATCTACGCCGGCCGCAATGGAAGCACCACCTAGCGGTAAGCCAAAACATTGCAATCTAAGATAGGACGGCGAAAGCCGTCCTATCTTAGATATGTTTAAGTGTATCTCTGTTAGAGAATACACTTAAACATAGGTCGGCTTAGATTCAGAGTTAGGTCGGCTTATCTGGAGATAAGCCGGCCTAACTCTTTGTGAATCTACCTATTTGATTTTAACAATATGTGAACAGTTTAGAATTCAACTGGAGTTCAATGTAAAATTCGATGTTCCGACAAGGTAGGGTCTAGGAACCAGTCCTAATCAGTTTTCTAGTTTTAAAAAGTGGAAAGATAGCTTGGAACCATCAAGCACTGGTCCAATAGAGAGAAAGGAAAAGAGAGCTTATAGGAGTTCTAAAGAAATTTTTTTTTTCACCTTAATGCAATCTATGCATTAAGGTGAAAAAACATTGGATGCTGCCGCCCCCCGAGCCCCTGTTACTTACCTGACCCCTCGAAAGTCCCGTGCGGTCCCGAGATCCTTTTCGCCGCTCAGCCTGGCCGCTGATTGGCTAGAGCGGATGGATTGAGAGCAGCGCAGCCATTGGCTGGCGCTGCTGTCAATCACATCCAGTGATGCGGCGCGCCAAGGGGCGGGGCTGAGTGATATAGTGAGCGGCTATGGCCGCTCGCTGTATCACAGGAGTGCGCCCGCAATTACTCACCACCATGCGAGCTCTCGCATGACTGTGGTCAGTAATTGCGGGGAGGACCCCAAAAGACGTGGATCGGGGCCACTCTGTGCAAAACGAACTGCACAGTGGAGGTAAGTATAACATGTTTGTTATTTTAAAGCAAAAAAAAAAATTCCTTTACTAACCCTTTAAGAGAAACAGGAAGAGGGGGGGGGGGTAAGGAATAGGCAGAGGGGATGGAATAGGAAGGGGGGGAGATATACCGTGTGTGAGATCACAGAACACAGAGGGAGGCTTAGGATATACAGTAGGGTCCGTGTTTGATAGAATTATTTTAGTCGGCTGGATCACAGTCAAGGAGGGCTCTATCCTCATCAGAGAAGATAAAAATGTTCCAGAGCGACCAGGTCTTGGAATAGCGTTAATGGGGCAGATTCAGGTACCGCTGCGCACTTCTTACGGAGGCGCAGCGTCCCGTTTTTGCCCTGCGCCCCCGCAAATTATTTGCGCTACGCTTCATTCACGAAGCAGTAGCCACGTAATTTGCGTGGGCGCTCCTTAAAAATGCCCGGCGTAAGGGCGCGTAATTTAAATGATCCCGTAGGGGGCGTGGATCATTTAAATTAGGCGCGTTCCCGCGCCGAACGTAGTGCGCATGCTCCGTCAGGAAACTTTCCCGATGTGCATTGCGGCAAATGACGTCGCAAGGACGTCATTTGCTTCAAAGTGAACGTGAATGGCGTCCAGCGCCATTCACCATTCACTTACGCAAACGCCGTTAAATTTTAAATTTGCGACGCGGGAACGACGGGTATACGTAGCATTGGCTGCCCCTGCAAAAACCGACGTACGCAAACGACGTAAACTGCGTACGCAGGGCTCGCGTAGGGTTGTGAATCGGCGTTAGTATGCAATTTGCATACTATACGCTGACCACAACGGGAACGCCACCTAGCGGCCTGCGTAAGAATGCAGCCTAATATATGACGGCATAAGGAGCCTTATGCCAGTCATTTCTTAAGCTGCAGACGGCGTATCGAGGTTCCTGAATCAGGAGCATTCGATACGCCAGGGCAAGTAAGCAATTGCGCTGCGTAACTATGGTTACGCAGACACAATTGCTCTCTGAATCTGGGCCCTTGTTGATGGCGTGCTGAAAGAACCAAGTCTTCCAGTTTGTTTATTTCCCCTACTTTTCGGAGCCATATTCCTATTATCAGGGAGTGTGGGGATTTCTATCTAATGCATGCTTTAGCGGCGTCTAGGAGGTGGCGTATGAAGATTTTTTGTATACTTTCCCAGTGGCATTGGGGGCATGGGGAAGGAAAAAGACCGGGTAATCCGGTATTGGCCGTTCTGTGAATTTTTGGGTGATGCGTTTTAATCTCTTTCCAAAAGTATTTCCGTTTGGGGCAGATACAAAAGATATGAAGGATGGTGCCCTGTTCTTCCTGGCATCTCCAGCGTTGATCAGAAGTTGCAGGGAAAATATTATGCAGTCTCACCTGCGTTCTATACCATCTGGTGAGAGTATTAAAGTTTGTTTCTTGCACTTTCGTGCAGATAGAGGATTTGTATGTAAACATGAGGATGTGTTGTCGTTGTTGTGTACTGAAGGGTTTACCGAGATCCTCTTCCTATTCCCAGATACAACTTAGAGAGTGGGGTTTCGGGGGTGTAATCAATAAGTTGTAGTTGGCTGAGAGCATGTAAGGCATTGCACCTGATTAGGAGCAGTGTTCCTCAAAAGTTGTGAGGGGTCTATTAAAGTTCCCCGGGGGCGGGAGGGATCAGAAAAAGTGAGTGAGTTGGAGAGCTCTCCAAAATCCCAAACCAAGGGTACCCGTCGAGTCGGTGAGCGCTGAGATTGTCGGCCAAGACCCCGCTGTAAGGAACCGGGAGGCTTGCGAGTATCCTGCTCTCATTAGGTTTTGAAAGGTTGCATCCTGCCATCCCGGGGAGAAAAGAAGGTTCCTCAGTATTGGGAATAGTGGTGAGGTCGGGAATGAAATAGAGGTGAGTGTAAACAAGGTCGAACATAGTTGTGTTGTTTGGCCTTAAAAAATGTTATATTGTAATTCGGGTATTTGCATATATCCCAATCTCTGAATAACGAAAGCTGTGGGTATCCCTGTGGGTAGCACTCCACCCAACATACAGCTTTCAATCTGAAACATTTTGGCAAAACAGTGACTGCAGCCAATCGGCTTCAATCACTGTTCAGATTTTCTGACAGCTAAGGATGATCACTGTCAGAATACAATAGCTGGCAGCAGAAGATTCATCAATCCCTGGACTAAACAAGAGAGTTCTTATGCCGCGTACACACGATCATTTTTCAGCATGAAAAAAAACGTCGTTTTTTAGCATGACCAAAAAACAAAGTTTTCCCAACTTCATCATTAAAACAATGTTGCCTACACACCATCGTTTTCAAAAAATAATCTAGCAAAGCGCGATGACGTACAACACGTACGACGGCACTATAAAGGGGAAGTTCCATTCGCCTTTGGGCTGCTTTAGCTGATTCCGTGTTAGTAAAAGACGATTTGCGCTTTTCTGTCTGTTACAGCGTGATGAATGTGCTTACTCTATTATGAACGGTAGTTTTACCAGAACGAGCGCTCCTGTCTCATAACTTGCTTCTGAGCATGCACGTTTTTTTTTACGTCGTTTTAGCCCACACACGATCATTTTTTACAACCCGAAAAAGACGACATAGTTTAAAACGACGTTAAAAAATGCAGCATGTTCGAATTTTTTTTTTGTCGTTTTTCAGAACCTGAAAAATGATTTGTAGCCCACACACGATCATTTTAAATGACGTTTTTGAAAAACTACGTTTTTTTCATGCCGAAAAATGATCGTGTGTACGCGGCATAAGAGTGTATGGTCAGACCTTTCTGCAGCTGTCATCACATACAGACAGTCGTTGCAATAAATGTACTGTTGATTGGCAATTGAGTGCTAAAAGACAAAGGTGAGCCTCAGGCCCCGTACACACCATAGAATCCATCCGCTGAAAAATCTCAGCGGATCGGTTTCAGCGGATAGATTCTATGGTGTGTACATTCCTGCGGATATTTATCCGCAGAAATTTCTGTACAGACTCACCGGATCAATCCGTCCGAAGGGATCCCCCGCATGCGTCGTAATGATTCGACGCATGCGTGGAATTCCTTATATGACAGCGTCGCGCACGTCGCCGCGTCATCATCGCGGCGACGGCGCGACACGTCATCGCGAGGGGATTTCGGCGCGGATTTCGATCCGATGGTGAGTACACTCCATCGGATCCAAATCCTCGCAAATCCTCGAGAGGATTTATCCGCGGAAACGGTCCGTTGGACCGTATCCGCGGATAAATCCTCTCGTGTGTACTAGGCCTTAGTGTTACTAATACACATTACTTAGTATGCATTCTCTTTACTTGAAAAAACATATGTGATACAGCTTAAAAAACTCTTAAGCCCTGTACACACGATTGGATATCTGATGGAATCTAATCCGATGGATTTTTCCGTCGGTAATCCGATGAAGCTGACTTTCATCAGTCTTGCCTACACACCATCAGTCAAAAATCTGACCGTGTCCAATGCGGCGACGTAAAACACTACGACGTGCTGAGAAAAATGAAGTTGAATGCTTCTGAGCATGCTTCGTCTTGAGTTCTGAGCATGCATGGATTTTTGACCGATGGACACAGACGATCGTTTTTTTCTATCGGTTTTTTAGCCATAGGAACATTTTAAAACATGTTCTATTCTTTTTACACCGATGGGGAAAAAAACAAACTGATGGGGCCCACACACGATCGGTTTGTCCGATGAAAACAGTCCATCGGTCTGTTTTCATCAGACAAACCGATCGTGTGTACAGGGCTTTAGTAGCCATCACAAGTGTGAATACACCCAACGAGCAACCAGGAGCTGGGGAAGTAGCAAGATGTTTCCAGGCTCTGGATGCCCGGTGTTGTCACTTATCCTGTGCCTTATAGCACAGTGGTGGTGAGCAGATCATAAGGGTATGTCAATCACTTCTCACACCTGTCAACTCAAAATTTTGGAATAATCACAATTAAACTTTGCATTGACCTGCTTCACTGGAGTTTTTATTTCTTGAGTATAGAAGAAAATAAGATGTGTAAAAATGATCTTCTCTTTCAGATTCAAAATGGAAGATCTGGAAAATGCCATACCCCGGTTGGAGGAATTTCTTTGCCCGAATGTTGCTTGGCTGCTGGAGACCGTGCAAAATCTTCTTCCTGGTGCAGACTTAAGCCACGCATTTCAGATGACAGATGACAGAGGAAAGGTCTCCTCCATTATCCAACAAGTGAGGAGATTCCACACTGCACAATGGAGGGAGCTTATAGACTACATCTGCATGTACTGTCAACTTCCTCTGGATCTGGAGGCGCAGCTCATCAGCCTGGCTGGAGGTTAGTCTCATTTTGTGCTTGGGGGGGATAGTTGGAAAGCTCAACTGCAGCCATTGTTTGGGTTTTGTATAGCATGGGTAAGGGTTAGATAGTTTTGTGTAGAGGAAGGTAACCGTATTTATCGGCGTATACCGCACACTTTTTTCCCCTTAAAATCAGGGGAAAATCGTGGGTGCACGATATACGCCGATACTGCTGTTCCCAGGCGCCGCCGAAATAGACCGAGCCGAGTGTACTGCGCACTCGGCTAGGCCACACTCGACTCCGCCTGCAGCCACGCGAGAGGAGCTGAGACAAGCCGAGCGCCGCAGCCTAGAGCCGTGCCGAGCCGGGTGTACTGCACACTCGGCTAGGCTCGGCCACGCCCACACCCACGCGAGAGGAGCCGAGAGAAGCCAAACACACAGGAAATCCGGCTCCTCTCGGCTCGGCAAAGGCGCCAAATCCAAAAACGGACACGCACAACGCTGGACGGACCCCGCGAGGAAGCCGCAGACAGACACCTCCAAAGCCGCAGACGGACACCTCCAAAGCCGCAGACGGACACCCACAAGGCTGGACGGACCCCGCGCAAGGAAGCCGCAGACGGACACCCACAAGGCTGGACGGACCCCGCGCAAGGCCGCAGACGGACGCCGGACAAGGCCGCCGATGGACGCAGGACAAAAATGTAAGTTTTTATTTTTTTCCTTAAACTACCTTTCTAGGTTTGGGGTGTGCGTTATACGCCGACACGCGGTATACCCCGATAAATACGGTAATTAGATATACTGTACGTAGAATGGAAAAGGGTTAATTTGTTTTGTATTGAGTGGTGAAAGGTTACTTAAGCCAACCATAGACAGATCAGAATGAGGCTGTTTCCCGCGGGGAAATCAGCCGGAGGGCTCTTCCGTTCTGCTCATGCTCGGGTACTTTTCGACGGAGGGCACAAATTGACAGAACACCGGCAGCTGCCAGCATCCTAACAACCATGACTCATCCCTGCTGTCAGTGGGGGATTCCCCGTTGACAGCAGAATGTAAAAAAAAAGAGCCAACAGTAACAACTTGAAAAAAACAAACAAAAAAAACGGCATGCGATTTCCCCTTTCCCCTTAATCCATATCAGGGTGTGTTTATTTCACATTCTAATTATTGGTGAATGAAAGCTGCGTGCTTGGATAAGGGTCTGCAATGGATTTTGGGGGCAACCTTAAGGTTTTCTTTTTTTTGGCATGAGGTCCCCTCCAAAATCAACACCAGAACTGAAGGGGAGACATGCACACAATAAAATAAATAAATAAATGCTGTCAGCTCTTTTGTTTACTTTCTAATGTAAATCTCCACTGATTGTTAAGGACACAAAGGGTGTTGGCAACTTAACTTAACGAACAGCCACCAGTAATTGAATACATTTGGTAAATAGCGTGTGGCTAGACCACAATATTTTTTAACAAATGTATTTGTTTACTATTATTTGAGAATTGACTTTTAGACATCTTTACATGGTATTTACTGAGCGTTTCTTATTTTTGCGGTAGGTAACACATAAACCTGTATTTTATGTAGTTTATCTGGCCATGTAATGAACTACCTTCAGGGGCGGGTCCCTAACAGCAGGGCCGGACTTACCATTGGGCTTGACTGGACTCAAGCCCATGGGCCCTGCCCAATAGGGGACCCGGGCTCAATCGCGACAACCCCTCCCGCAATTTCGCGGCAATCCGGGCAATTTTGGCACCTCCCGCTCAACAACTTTGGCGGATGGATGTAATCCTCGGCACCCCCCGCTCAACAACGGATATAATTCTCGGCAGCCCCCCCCCCCCGCTTTACAACTTTAATGCTCCAGGGGAGACCCCTTCACAGCAATTACCGAAGGCGGCCATGGGAAGAGGTAAGAAGCCCCCCCCCGCTCAACAACTTTGATCGGGCGGCAGACCCCCCCCCCCCCCCCCTCCACAACTTCGATATGTCGGTCGGCGGATCCAGCAGCCCCCCCACCACTCCTCAACAACTATGATCGGTTAGTGGTAACAACCCAGCCCCCCCCTTCTCTGCACCAGGGGGCCCCTTCGATTATTAAGCCCAGGGGCCCCCACCACCGTAAGTCCGGCCCTGCCTAACAGTCTAAGTTTGCGGGAAGTGGGTTGAATAATGCTACCTGTCATTTGGAAGTGTTCCGGTACTGGATCACAGAGTGGTGAGAGTGCAAAGGGGCAGTGCCAGAGAGGAGGTGGATTTGCAGTTATAAGAGTAGTAAGTTCTTTTTTTTGCAGAATCTTACCTTGGTGGATTCAGCATCTGTCCCCGTCCGGCTTTAACACTGAGAACCGAGCCATCAAACACCACCGATCGCTCAGTCCTCAGAGCTCCCTGAGCAGAGAGCTGGTGACTGTCAGTCACCAGCTCTCTGCTCTGCATTTTCCTCACTCACTGAAGTGCTGGGCTGTAGAGGGGCAGGAGTGGTCGTCTCAGGCTCTCAGTGGTTCGCTAAGACGCTGAGCCGTCTGCCGTTCCAGGGATGCGGGCAGATCCCGACTTTATTGTCGCGATCTTGCCTGGACCGGCTCTGTGACGTCAGCCCTGTGTTCCATTGGAGAAGTACAGCCAAATGAGCTTAGCTGTACTTCTGCTTTAAATACATTTTAAAACACTAACAAATAAAACACTGGAGATCAGTTTAACACCAGTTGCACCATATTGTGATGTGTAGACTACATGAAGGACTCAAGCATATATAGCAGATATTTGAGTATCTGGCCCTCTGTGTGTAGCAAGCTTTTATTGCTGGGTGAAGGGAATGCCTCGTACACACTAGGGTTGTCCCGATACCACTTTTTTAGGACCGAGTACAAGTACCAATACTTTTTTCATGTACTCGCCGATACCGATTACTGATACTTTTTTTTAAATGCAGCCTTGTGTCCCCAAATGCAGCCTTGTCCCTAAATGCAGCCTTGTCCCTAGATGCAGCCTTGTTCCTAAATTCAGCCATATCCCTAAATTCAGCCATGTCCCTAAATTCAGCCATGTCCCTAATGCAGCCATGTCCCTAATGCAGCCTTGTCCCTGATGCAGCCTTGTCCCTGATGCAGCCTTGTCCCTGATGCAGCCATGTCCCTGATGCAGCCTTGTCCCTGATGCAGCCATGTCCCTGATGCAGCCATGTTCCCTAATGCAGCCATGTCCCTAATGCAGCCTTGTATCCCCTAAGAAAAATCCAAGTCCCCCCCCCCCCCCCGCCGCTGCCGACATCTAGTTGATCAGCGCTGGGGGAACATAACAGCTTTCATTTGAATAGCTGTGTGTTCCCCGCCGCGCCTCGTCATGTATAGACACTCCCCCTTGCCCGGGCACTTTGATAGACAGATCACCCGTCCAATCCTGGGACGGGTGATCTGTCTATCAAAGTTTCTGGGCAAGGGGGAGTGTCTATACATGACGAGGGGCGGCGGGGAACACACAGCTATTCAAATGAAAGCTGTTGTGTTCCCCAAGCGCAAATTAACTAGATGTCGGCAGCGGCGGGGGGGGGGGGGGGACTTGGCTTTGTCTTAGGGGACTAGGCGGCAGCGGCAGCAGCTCTCCTCTCCTCCATACAAGGACTGCTCTGCTCCGCTCTCTGCCCCCTCTCCACCCGCACTCCACCAGCTCTCGGGGAAAAAATAAAAAAGTATCGGTTCAGGCATCGGGAGCATTTGCGCGAGTACAAGTACAAATGCTCAGTATCGGTCCCGATACCGATACTAGTATCGGTATCGGGACAACACTAGTACACACGATCGGAATTTCCTATGAAAAAACATTTTCAGCGGATTTTCCGACCGTGTGTATGCCCCATCTCTTTTTTTCCGAAGGAAAAAAATTCTATTTGGAAATTCCGTTTGTCTGTATGGAACTCCGACGGAGAAAAAACAATGCATGCGCAGAATCAAGTCAACGCATGCTCAGAAACATTGAACTTCATTTTTCTCGGCTCGTCGTACGTGTTGTACGTCACCGCTTTTTTGGCGGTCGGAATTTGGTGTGACCGTGTGTATGCAAGACAGCTTGAGCAGAATTCCAGATGAAAAACCTGTCGGAGTTTATTCCGACGGAAAAAACAATCGTGTGTACAGGGCATTAGGCTACATAGTTTGCAAAAGTCTGTCTGATGCCGCGTACACACGATCATTTTTCGGCATTTAAAAAACAATGTTTTAAAAAAATGTCATTTAAAATGATGGTGTGTGGGCTTCACATCATTTTTCTGGTTCTGAAAAATGAGAAAAAAATAAATCCGAACATGTTGCATTTTTTAACAACGTTTTAAACAATGTCGTTTTTCGGGTTGTAAAAAATGATTGTGTGTGGGCTTAAACGACGTGAGAAACCCGCGCATGCTCAGAAGCAAGTAATGAGACGGGAGCGCTCGTTCTGGTAAAACTACCGTTCGTAATGGAGTAAGCACATTCGTCACGCTGTAACAGACAGAAAAGCGCAAATCGTCTTTTACTAACAGGAAATCAGCAAAAGCAGCCCAAAGGGTGGCGCCATCCGCATGGAACTTCCCCTTTATAGTGCCGTTGTACGTGTTGTACGTCACCGCACTTTGCCAGAGCATTTTTTTTTAACGATCGTGTGTGGGCAACGCCGTTTTAATGATGAAGTTGGAAAAAAAATCGTTTTTTCTAGAGGCTGAAAAACGTTGTTTTTTACGAGCCGAAAAATTATCGTGTGTACGCGGCATAAGATATTTGTACTACATTAAAGTGGAGGATCACCCTAAAAACTAATTTTTAACATTAGAGCCAGTACATTTACTTTTGGCAGGTAATTTTTTTTTCTCTCCGTACTTACCTTTATATCCTGATTTTGACCAGGGCTTCCGCGTTCTGATGACTCCGGGACTGGGCGTTCCTGTCCCAGCCTCAGGGTTCCGATGACTGGGGGACTGGGCGTTCCTATCCTTCGGTTTGATGATTGAGGGCTTGTGAAACAGGTCCCCTGTCGCACAACGCGCGTCACCAGATTCCCGGAGATAGCCGAGCTGCGAGTCGGCACTATACGGCGCCTGCGCCCGCCGTGTAGAGCTGACTGCGCAGGCGCCGTATAGTGCCGACTCGCAGCTTGGCTATTTGCGGAAATCTGTTGACGCGCGTTGTGCGACAGGGGACCTGTTTCACAAGCCCTCAATCATCAAACCGAAGGATAGGAACGCCCAGTCCCCCAGTCATCGGAACGCGGAAGCCCTGGACAAAATCAGGATATAAAGGTATGTACAGAGAAAAAAAAAATTACCTCCCGGAAATAAATGTCCTTAGTATCATTAGTATGCTAGATCTAATTAAAAAAAAATATTTTTGGGTGAACCCCCGCTTTAAAGTGGAACTTCAGTAATTTTTCATCTTTCTATTAAATCTTCTGCCCTTGTTGTTGTTTTAACTTTTTTATAGTAAAACATTTTTTTCTACCAGTAAATACCTTATACAGCCCAGTTCCTATTTCTTGTCTGGTAAAAAGCCTAGGCTTATGACATCATGCACAGCTCTCTCTGTCACTCTCGTGAGAGTTTGCAAGGAAGGGAGGGGGAGGACTCATGAGAGAGCCAATGAGAGCTGCAGAGCTGGAGGTGTGCCTCTGTGTAAATCCAGGAAGTGAACAGGCAGCAGCTTCAGCTGCCCACAGTTGAAATGGATGCCGCCAGACTCAGTGGAGGGAGATTTCTGCAGCATATTTGGCAAGTAAAGAATCAAAGTATATATAAAATAATATGCAAAGTGGTTGGAGAGAAGCTTCAGAGTGGCAAAAGATGTTTTTATTACAAATGATGTGAGCAGGCTGCAGTTCCTCTTTCATTTTGATGTATAGCAAAGAAGTGGTTAAATCGGAAAATAGCATGAGATTAAAACCAACAGAGTAGTTTAGCAGTAAAAATATCTTCCTGTTTGGTAAGTACAGTAACGGCTGTCTGAGACAAGCACATTCATTTTATTACTCAAACAAACAGCCACATAGATCAATACAAACAATACAAACAATCAATACAACCTACTAATGTACACCAACAAGCACACATATACAGAACATACACATTGCTATAAACAATACCTGAAACTGGAGCTGCATGGGAATATTAACCCCTTCCATACAGGGCACTTATACACCCTCCCGCCCAGACCAATTTTTAGCTTTCAGTGCTGTTGTACTTTGAATGACAATTGCGCCGTCATGCTACACTGTACCCAAACTAAATTTTTATCATTTTGTTCCCACAGACAGAGCTTTCTTTTGGTGGTATTTGATCACCTCTGGGATTTTTATTTTCTGCACAAAAAAAAAAAAAAAAATGACCGAAAATTTTGAAAAAGCAAGTTTTTTTTTTGTTTCTGTTATAAAACATTGTAAATAAGTACGTTTTCTCCTTTACTGATGGACACTGATGGTACTGCACTGACGGGCACTGATGGGCACCGATGAGGTGGCACTGATGTGGTGGCATTGATGGGCACTGATGATGGGCACTAATATGCGGCACTGATAGGCGGTGCGGATGGGCACGGATAGGCGACACGGATGGGCACGGATAGGCGGCATGGATGGGCACGGATAGGCGGCATGGATGGGCACGGATAGGCGGCATGGATGGGCACGGATAGGCGGCATGAATGGGCACTGATAGGCGGCATGGATGGGCACCGATAGGCGGCATGGATGGGTACTGATAGGCGGCATGGATGGGCACTGATGGGCACTTATATGTGGCACTAATGTATGTTGTACTAATGGATGCCAATCAGTGATGCCCATTGTGGGCACTGATTGGCATCCATTGCGGGCACTGCTTGGCATCCATTATTTCTGTCATTGTCATCCCTGGTGGTCTAGGGTGGCATACCTGTGTTTTGCATTGTCATCCCTAATGGTCCAGTGTGGGCATCCTCGGGGGGGCTGTGCTGATAATCGATCAGCACAAACCCCCCCTGTCAGAGGAGCAGCCTCTATACCGTATTTATCGGGGTATAGCGCGCTCCCGCGTATAGCGCACACCCCTAAAGTTGCCCGAATTCCTGTGGAAAAAAGATGTTTTGTCCTTACAGTTTTGGTGTCTTGCGCGGCGTCCATCGGCGGCCTCGTCGGGTCCGGCGTCTGTCTGCGGCTTCGGGTGTCCTCTTCGTCGGGTCCGGCGTCCTTCTGCGGCATCCTATCATCCTCCCCGCTCGTTTCCCGCGCCGAGTTTGAATACTGCGCCGACATATACCGAGCTCAGTACACTTGTGTATCGTCGGGCAGGCTCGGCAACTCTCGCGCTGACGTCCTGTACGCTCAGGACGTCAGCGCGAGAGGCGCCGAGACTGCCCGAAGATACACGAGTGTACTGCGCTCGGTATATGCCGGCGCAGTATTCAAACTCGGCGCGGGTATCGGCGTATACCGCGCACCCACGATTTTGCCCTGATTTTCAGGGCAAAATAGTGCACGGTATACGCCGATAAATACGGTACATTTCATTTTTCCTATAACACTATTTATATATCTTCCATACTTTTATAGCGGGAACCTTAAAGGGTGACAAGTATAAGATGTCCACCTGTTCTCATCTGGTTGAAACAAATTGATAACTGAATCATCAGATGCCATGTACAGTATATATTTTTTGCATTAAAAGCATTTCTTTCAACCAGAATATTATGAAGTTTGTTTAATATCTGTTAGACAAGTAGAAACTTTGTATCTGTTTTATTTTAGGATCAAGCGAAAATAGTTGGAATGGTTCATTTTCAAATGAAGACAGTAGACAACGAAGCATACAAGGTAAACGGTCATAACGTTAATAAACATTAACCACTTACCCCCCGGACCATATTGCTGGTCAAAGACCAGAGCACTTTTTGCGATTCGGGAATGCGTCGCTTTAACTGACAATTGCGCGGTCGTGCGACGTGGCTCCCAAACAAAATTGGCGTCCTTTTTTTCCCACAAATAGAGCTTTCTTTTGGTGGTATTTGATCACCTGTGCGGTTTTTATTTTTTGCGCTATAAACAAAAATAGAGCGACAATTTCGAAAAAAAATTATATTTTTTACTTTTTGCTATAATAAATATCCCCCAAAAATATATAAAAAAACATATTTTTTCCTCAGTTTAGGCCGATACGTATTCTTCTACGTATTTTTCGTAAAAAAAAATCGCAATAAGCGTTTATTGATTGGTTTGCGCAAAAGTTATAGCGTTTACAAAATAGGGGGTATTTTTATGTAATTTTTATTAATATATTTTTTTTACTAGTAATAGCGGCGATCAGCGATTTTTTTTCGGTACTGCGACATTATGGCGGACACTTCCGACACTTTTGACACATTTTTGGGACCAGTGGCATTTTTATAGCGATCAGTGCTATAAAAATGCATTGGATTACTATAAAAATGCCACTGGCAGTGAAGGGGTTAACACTAGGGGCGGGGAAGGGGTTAAGTATGTCCCTGGGTGTGTTCTAACTGTAGGGGGGGTGGCCTCACTAGGGGAAACACTGATCCTCTGTTCATACATTGTATGAACAGAAGATCAGCATTTCCCCCGCTGACAGGACCGAGAGCTGTGTGTTTACACACACAGCTCCCGGTCCCCGCTCTGTAACGAGCGATCGCGTGTGCCCAGCGGCGATCGCGCCCGCCGGGCACACGCAAGGGAGTCAGGGGCGAGCGGAGTCAGGCTAGTGGCCGCTCTAAGAGCCGACGTTATACTACGGGCTCTCGCCCAGGAGAGCCGACCTGCCGCCGTAGAATGACGGCGGCTGGTCGGCAAGTAGTTAAGCCCAGGTTCACACTGGGCTGCGGGAGTGAAGCTGTGCGAGTTCAGCTGAACTCCCACGGCTTCACTCCCGCTGGCAGTCCCGATTTCGGCCGCGATTCCTGACCTGACCAGAGCATTTTTTGCTATTCAGCACTGTGCTACCTTACTGCCAATTGCGCAGTCATGCAACATTGTATGCAAATTAGATTTTTATAAAACAATGTTACCACAAATAGAGCTTTCTTTTGGGGGTATTTAATCACCACAGGGTTTTTTTTTATTTTTTTCATTTTTTGCTATACAGAATACACAAAAAAAGACAGAAAATTCTGAAACAAAACTCAATATTTTCTATTCCTCTTATAAAACATATTTAATAAAATCAAATTTCTTAATAAATTTAGGCCAAAATGTATTCTGCTACGTAGTCTGACTAGTCCTTGGTTTTTGTAGTAAGTGTCCTTTACTCAGGGCCACCATCAGGGGGTACAGGCATTACACCTGTAAGGGGCCCGGCTGTCCCCCCTCCCGTTTTTTGGTTTACACCTGTAAGGGGCCCAATGGTCCCCAGGGCCCCTTACATGCCTGGCCGGCCTCCTTCCCGTTTTTTTTTTTTTTTTGCATTACACCTGTAAGGGGCCCGATGATGCCCAGCCCCACCCCCCCTAATCATCTTGCATCAGGAGAGAAGGGATTACACTTTTTTTTTCGTCAGCACCCCTCCCTTCTCTGCTCCAGGGGGGCCCTGTCCAAAGCTGTGTAAGGGGCCCCAAAATTTGTGATGGCTGCCCTGCCTTTACTATCGCAAATCCTTGTATCCAACATCAGGTATTAGCAGCCATGCTCCAATATGCCTCCTCACATGGAGACCCACTCTCTCTCACTGAGAGATAGGACTAGCTGCCTTAAGACCCGGAAGGAAAACATTAAACTGCGGTCCATGGACTTGGGAGTCTGTCCCACCCAGAGCTCTATCATACTCCCAAAAAAAACAGCCCCGGAACAAACTTTACCAGCACAGGGTAAAGAACTATCCTTCTTTATCCTGAAGTCTTTGCTGGTATAAATCTAATGCCGCGTACACACGATCATTTTTCGACATGAAAAAAAAACACAACATATTTCGGCATGTGGAAAAAACAACGTTTTTCCAACTTCATCATTAAAACGACGTTGCCCACACACCATCGTTTTTAAAAAATGCTCTAGCAAAGCGCGGTGACGTACAACACGTACGATGGCACTATAAAGGGGAAGTTCCATGCGGATGACGCCACCCTTGGGGCTGCTTTAGCTGATTCTGTGTTAGTAAAAGACGATTCACGCTTTTCTGTCTGTTCAGCGTGATGAATGTGCTTACTCCATTATGAACGGTAGTTTTACCAGAACGAGCGCTCCCGTCTCATAACTAGCTTCTGAGCATGCACAGGTTTTTAACGTCGTTTTAGCCCACACACGATAATTTTTTACAACCCGAAAAAACGACATAGTTTAAAACGTCGTTAAAAAAAATGTTGTCGTTTTTCAGAAGCCGAAAAATGATTTGAAGCCCACACACGATCATTTTAAATAAAAAAATTTTAAAACTACGTTTTTTTCATGCCGAAAAATGATCGTGTGTACGCGGCATCAGAATCCGTGGAGGAACATATATCCCATCAATTACTTTTCCTGTCATTTTAGTTTGTTTCACAGGCACCCTGCTACTATATATATTTATATTTCACACACACGGAGAGTATATATCCTTTTATCATCAACATAATAAATAATGAAAAACATATACTGAATGCTATGGGCCAGATCCACATAGCGCGGCGCTTCTTTACGTCCGGCGTAGTGTATCTCAGATACACTACGCCGCAGTAACTTACAGCGTATTTCCCGTATCCACAAAAAATTTGCGCCGTAAGTTACGGCGGCGTAGTGTAACTGTGTCGGCGTAAGGGCGCGCAATTCAAATGGATGAGATGGGGGCGTGTTTTATGTTAATACGTCTTGACCCGACGTAAATGACGGTTTTTCTGAACGGCGCATGCGCCGTCCGTGGGGGTATCCCAGTGCGCATTCTCCAAATTAACCCGCAACAAGCCAATGCTTTCGACGTGAACGTCATTCTACGCAAAGCCCTATTCGCGAACGTTTTACGCAAACGACGTACACGACGGAAAATTCGACACTGGCCCGACGTCCATACTTAACCTTGGATACGCCTTATATAGCAGGGGTAACGTTACGCCGAAAAAAGGCTTACGGAAACGACGTAAAAAAAATGCGCCGGCCGGACATACGTTTGTGGATTCGCGTATCTAGCTAATTTGCATACTCAACGCGGAAATCGACGGAAGCGCCACCTAGCGGCCAGCGTAAATATGCACCTTAGATCCAACGGCATACTAAGACGTACGCCCGTCGGATCTAGCACAGCTTCAGGCGTATCTTGTTTTGTGGATACAAAACAAAGATACGCCGGAGCAACCTAGAAGTTACGCGGCATATCAATAGATACGCCAGCGTAACTGCTTCGTGGATCTGGCCCAATATGTTCCCTTAAAATAACCAAACTGTCTACTCTACATGATATCAAACCCGGTTTTTAATGTTTTTTTCTTTTTAGAGTCAGCAACACGATACAGAGAACAGATAAGACAGTCTATCCTTCAAACGTATGGATTTAGGGACAAGGGAGACCCCAGAAGCTCTTGCAATCCAATGTTTGTTGAACCACTAATTAAGATTATAAAGGTCAGGCAAAGAAGTCGAGCTGATCAGACCCCGGAGGCTTCCAGCGCAGAAGAAATAAAGAATCTGTTTCTGAAGACCAATCCTACGCAAACACATGTTATTTTACTGACCGGAATGCCAGGAACTGGTAAGACGATGATGGCTCACAGGATCTGCTACCAGTGGGCACTAGGAGAGTTCAGCCAGTATACATTAACTTTTCTTTTTGAATTCCGCCAGCTGAATCGGATCAGTAGACATTTTACGCTCAGGGAGCTTTTGTTCAACTTGTTTTTGATGCCAGAACTGTATTTGGAAGAAGTGTATGAATTTGTAATCCAGAATCCACATAGGGTCCTTATCATATTTGACGGACTGGATGAGTTTGGAGGACAGTTCACAGCCAGTCCACCGAACTTTGCACTTGACGTTGACCAGATGACGTCCATTTCTCATTTGTACACATGCATTCTTTTTGGGAAAGTCCTGCAAGGTTGTACGATAATAGTCACTTGCAGATCGAAACTATTTAACAGTCTTCCTCTCGACTACATTGACGACATTGCTGAGGTTTTGGGATTCAATAAAGAAAAAATTGTACAATACGTCGACGACTTTTGTAGCACAAATGCACTAAAAGATGACATTTTACTTTATTTAGGAGAGAATAGCAAGTTGATGCACTTGTGTTTTGTTCCCGCTTTGTGTCACATTGTATGTGTTTGCCTGGAGCACCTTTTCAACGCATCTGTGCGGTCAGGTCTTCCTCAGACAATTACACAGTTTTATATGGAAATGCTAAAGATTTTCATTCAGAAAAGACAGACGTCTCAGACAGATGAGGCAACGATGCTGAATCCACTTCGGTCTCGGATCTTTGAATTAGCGCATTTAGCACATAACGGACTTGATCAGAACAAAACCATCTTTTACTCTGGGGAAATTTCAGAAGAGATAAAAGTCTTTGCTGCAACCCACGGACTGCTGTCAGTCTTTGAGGTCAAGAAATTTGACAGTACCACAGGCTTGGGTTATTCCTTTGTGCACCTTAGTTCTCAAGAGTTTTTTGCTGCTTTATACTTGATCATGGATGAGACGGTAACGCCATCCTCACTACATAAAAGACTTAGTCTAAAATCCAAGTGGAATTTAAAATTTAAGACAAAGGAAGAACTTACAGATCAGTTTCATATATTCCTTTCTGGGCTGTCATCCAAAGATTGTCGACCGTTTCTTCTCAAGTTGTCAGAACACAGTGAAAATTCGATCCAAAAGAAACAAGAAACCATTCTAGAATCTCTAGTGAAATTGGCAGACACCCAACTCACGGGGCCCAAGCTGATCGAATTGTGTCACTGCATTTATGAAACTCAGGATCAAAAATTAGCAAAGCGCGTCGGGAAGGATTTGGCCCACAAGTACGGACTGAAAAATTTCAGGATCACCCCAGTAGATATGACAGCTGTGGCGTTTGTGGTTAAACATGGATCATGCCTGGTTTCCTTAGATTTTGCAGGATGCCCTATGGAGCTGGAATGCTTGGAAGTCCTAGGATCATGTGAAAATGTGGAAAGCCTAAGGTAATGTCAGTGCACATCTTAAAGGGGAGTTCCAGCCTTTTTTTAAGTTTATTAAAAGTCAGCAGCTACAAAAAGTGTAGCTGCTGGCTTTTAATAAACAGACACTTACCTGCTCCAAGGCTCCAGCAACGCGCCGGCCGGGGCTCCGCTCCTCGCCCCCCCTCGCCGGCCGGCGTCTTCATTCCTAGTGTGGGCACCCGGCAGTGACAGCTTTCGGCTTCACGGCTGGGCACCCACTGCGCATGCGCGAGCGCCACTGCGCAGGCGCGAGCGGTGTGGCGCCGTCCGATTGGACAGGCGCTCGCCTACAGGGAGGGGCTGCAAGAAGGCGATTAAGCTAATCGCCTTTCCAGCCCCTCGGCGGAAGGAGGAAGTGGGACAGGAAGTCCCCTTCTCCTGAAGCCCCCACTCCCCCCCCCAAAAAATTACATGCCAAATGTGGCATGTAAGGGGGCGAGAAGTGGGTTAAGTGGAAGTTCCATTTTTAGGTGGAACTCCGCTTTAACCACTTGCCGATCAGAGCACGACGATGTACGTCGGCACAATGACACGGCTGTGAAAATGTTAACCGCGTATCTGTACTGCGTCGGCCGGGCGTACGTTCGAGAATTGGCGTATCTAGCTGATTTACATATTTCTAGGCGTAAATCAGCGTACACGCCCCTAGCGGCCAGCGTAAATATGCAGTTAAGATCCGACGGCGTAAGAGATTTACGCCGGTCGGATCTAATAGAAATCTATGCTTAACTGATTCTATGAATCAGGCGCATAGATACGACCACGCAACTCAGAGTTACGACGGCGTATCCGGAGATACGCCGTCGTAACTCCGTTGTGAATCCGGGCCTGAATAAATGACAATGGTCCCAAAATAGCATCAAAAGTGTCTGATGTGTCCGCTATAATGTCGCAGTCACAATAAAAACCACAGATCGCTGCCATTACTAATAAAAAAAATTATAAAAAAAATTCCATAAATCTATCCCCTATTTTGTAGACGCTATAACTTTTGCACAAACCAATCAATATATGCTTATTGCAATTTTTTTTACCAAAAATATGTAGAACAATGCATAAACTGAGAAAGAAATTCGTTTTTTTTATATATTTTTGGGGGATATTTATTATAGCAAAAAGTAAAAAAATTTGCTTTTTGTTTCAAAATTTTCACTCTTTTTTTGTTTATAGCGCAAAAAATAAAAACCACAGAGGTGATCAAACACCACCAAAAGAAAGCTCAATTTGTGGGAAAAAAAGGACCGTGCAATTGTCAGTTAAAACGGCGCAGTGCTGTATCGCAGAAAGTGCTCTGGTCAGGAAGGGGGTAAATTCTTCCGGTGCTGAAGTGGTTAATCAATCAACCTCAATGTGATTGAACTGTGGAGAATGACTGGCAAGAGACAGCCTAAAAGCTCTGTTAAGATTTAGAAAAATGTATCAAAATCGAATTTGGGGAAAATTGGTTACGGTTTCTGTCCATATTTGTAACATTTCCTGGACATGTTTTTTGTTTCATAATAATCCTAATATCCCTAGGGGCAGATCCACAGAGCGAGTATGCCGGTGTATCTACTGATACGCCGGCGTACTTTCAAATTTCCCGCGTCATATCGTTGTTTTGAATCCTCAAAACAAGATACGACGGCTTCTGGGTTAGATCCGACAGGTGTACGTCTTCGTACGCCTTCTGATCTAAGATGCAATTCTTCGGCGTCCGCTGGGTGGCGTTCACGTAGTTTTCCGTGTTGGGTATGCAAATTAGCTATTTCCGACGATCCACGAACGTACGAGCGGCCCACGCATTTTTTTACGTCGTCTGTAGTCGGCTTTTTCCGGCGTATAGTTAAAGCTGCTATTTCGTCGCGTATAGTTAAGTATGGCCGTCGTTCCCGTGTTTAATTTGAATCTTTTTTTTTTTGTGTAAGTCGTCCGTGAATTGGAATGTACGTAAGTCACGTCTATGTTAAAAAAAATGACGTCCTTGCGACGTCATTTAGCGCAATGCACGGCGGGAAATTTAGGGACGGCGCATGCGCAGTTCAGTTAAATGAAACACGCCCCATAATCGCCGATTTGAATTCCGCACCGTTACCCAGCTTGAGATACACTACGCCAGCGGCGTAGCGTATCTCACATACGCTGCGCCGATCTATTTGTATGTGAATCTACCCCTTAGTGTTTAGTACTGAATGATTACATCCCAAATATATTGCTAATACATTTTTTTATGGTTTGTTTTCTTTTAGTTTCAAAAGCAAAAAATATGGCGGTACATTTGCAGAAGCACTTTCCCCAGTGATAGCTGGTATGAAATATCTGAGGAGGATCAGGTGCTGTACCTTTCTTAGTACCTTGTAGGTGTTGCCACCTTTTCTTCAAGTCAAACCCGAACACTTTGGCGGCGCACATAATTTTTTTTATAGTATATATTTTGCTATTCAATAACATATCTAATCATAAGACGTTAATAATAAGAGTCTCCCTTTACATCAGGATCCACAGAGTTCCTCTTTTACATCTGAACTTGCAGAGTTCCCTTTCACTGTAAGAGCCGGTTCACACTGGGGCGATTCGTCAGACGGCTCAGCTGCCTGACGAGTCGCGTTCCATTCAATGCAATGGAACCGTTCTAATAGGAGCGACTTAGAAAAAGGATCTTGCACGACTTCGGGGGCGGCTCGGGGCGACCTGCATTGACTTCTATACAGAAGTCGTTTTGCAGGTCGCCTCTGAAGTCATCTTCAGGACGACTTGCAGAGTCGCCCCTGAAGTCGTGCAGAGGAAATGTGAACCGGCTCTAAGGGGGGACTCTTCAGACTCTGATGTAAGGGAGAACTCTGGGGACTCTAACAAAGGGGATGCTCTGGGAACCATGATTGAAGGGGGAACACTGAGAACTCTGATGTACAGAGAGGACTCTGATGTAAGGGGAAACACTGTGGCCTCTGGTGTAAAGGGGAACTCTTGTACTTACGCAGAGGCAGGAGAGAGAAGGGGTGGGGGAAGAGGTGCAGATTGTGCTCTCTCTCCTCCCCTGTCTGTGTGTGTTTTTTGGGGTGGTTGTTAATATTGGCTTTAGACACTGTGAAAGAGCAACAGACACTCTCAGCTTAGACAACTGCAACCCTGCTGGGAAGCCATAGTCCAGTCTAAATAATGTGTCCGGGTTTCAGGCAGTCTGAAACCTGAAAGCATGATTCCAAACCCGAACTGCCCGGGTGAATCCTGGACAGGTGGCAACCCTAGTATCTTGTATGTATCCCCTGCACTGCTAAATGTCTACACTGGGAGAAAAGAATCATCCCTGTCCTTTGAAATGTCAAGGAGGAAATAAACACCAATTTCCTTATCATTTATGTTAGTGTAATAAATGTTTATGCTCCACATTATTTGAAAAAACACGCACATATATAAGAGAAGATTTAATATTAACAAATGTTAATATTTAAATTAACTTAAAGCTGAAGTTGAATCTTTTTATATTTCACCTTCCCTGGTTCACTCTACCCTTATTTCTAATAAAGAAATAAGGTATTTATAAAGTGTATATATATCTATAGATATATATACATATTTAAGGCCGGGTTCACACTAGTTGTGGCCACGGCTCACAGCAGGGGGTTCTGGTGTGTCCTGGTTCGCAGTTTCAGGTGGGAAACAGAGCCAAAGATGCACAGGTTCCTTGTTTACATATGAATGCTCCTGTTATTTACATATTAATGATGGTTATTAAACACAGGGTCTGCAGGTGAGTCATCTGTACAAAATAGGGCAGAGCTCGGCAGCATTAGTAGCAGCACTTCACACTGAGCTATCGGGACATATACCGGGCAGAGGAACAAAACTTCAAGGGAATTTAAACTGGGATTAATGGCAAGTATGAGGCAGCTGCTTTGGGCTCCACAACAATGACAGGGCTCAGGCTTTTGCCCTGCCTTGAATACATTTTGAGGGGTGTGCAGTTTGGTATGTTCGCCATGGGCTCTAGATGACCTTGTCTCGGCACTGTCCCCAGTTTCTGGATTTTTGGGAAGACCAGCACACACATTCCTTTCATATACAGTACATGCCCCCACTCCAGTAAACTTTATAGTATTATACTCTGAATGCTTATTTGTCTGTTTTTGTTCTTCAGACTGATGGCGGGATGTCTGACAACCAGTGTTATTGAAGCTCTAAGAAGATCTTTCCCCTGCTGCCTCGCTCTGCAAGAAATCAAGTAATCATTTCCTGTCTTGTGTGCAATGTGTGGTTTTATTTACATGAAGCCTTTGCATGTTTGCACATAAAATGTGCCATTCTTTCTGCAATTGTCTGTTTAGCTCAGAATTGAGGTGGTGTAAAGCTTGTAGACTGTAAATCTTTTTAAGCTGCACATTAAATTTAGGGCGCCTGAGCCGTTGGAGTGGAAATCTGTGCATCCCCCCCGCCTCCAGCCCAGGTGCTGTGTACAGCTGCCCATAGACATGAATGGCTGTGCTGGGCTGCACTCAGGGTGTACAAAGTTACCGTAATTATATCAACACGAATATAGTGTACATGCATATGCACAACATAGAAGTTATGAAAGAATATGCTACAAATAGAAAATAATACAGAAGCTTTTCAAGAGTTTTCAGGCTATAATCAGTGGCGGCTGGTGCTCAAATGTTTTTTTGGGGTCGGCAAACAAACCCCCCAGATTCGCCCGCCTCTCCTGGAGTCGACAGTAGAGTCGGAGATGCCCTGGGAGCAGATCATGAGGTCATGCAAATAGGACTGGGAAAAAAATTGATTCGATTTAAATATCGAGTTGGTAGGTGAAATAGATTGATATTTTAAAAAAATCTATTTGCTTTTTTTCCCCAGGACCGGCGCTGACACCGGTCCGATCCTGAGGAGCTGTGGGCAGGAGGTTTTAGGCGAGGCCGGACGCTGCAGACTAGGCCGAAACCGTTGCCTCGCCTAAAAACTCCTGCCCACAGCTCCCCAGGACCGGCGCTTACACCACACCGGTCTTGAGGACCTGTGGGCCTGAGTTTTTAGGCAAAGCCATGGCTTCGGCCTAGTCAGGGAGGCCAGACGCCACGGACTAGGCCGAAGCTGTGGCCTAAAAACTCCTGCCCACAGCTCCTCAGGAACGGCGCTGACACCACATCGGTCTTGAGGAGCTGTGGGCCTGAGTTTTTAGGCAAAGCCATGGCTTCGGCCTAGTCAGGGAGGCCAGACGCCACGGACTAGGCCGAAGCTGCGGCCTAAAAACTCCTGCCCACAGCTCCTCAGGAACGGCGCTGACACCACATCGGTCTTGAGGAGCTGTGGGCCTGAGTTTTTAGGCAAAGCCATGGCTTCGGCCTAGTAAGGGAGGCCAGACGCCACGGACTAGGCCGAAGCTGCGGCCTAAAAACTCCTGCCCACAGCTCCTCAGGAACGGCGCTGACACCACATCGGTCTTGAGGAGTTGCAGGCTGGAGTTTTTAGGCGAGGCCATGACTTCGTCCTAGTCAGGGAGGCCAGATGCCGCGGACTAGGCCGAAGCTGCGGCCTAAAAACTCCTGCCAGCAGCTCTTAAGGATCGGCGCTGTGTCCATTAAAAAAAACTAGATTTGAATCGTAAATCAATTTTTTTCTAAAAAAATCGCCGATTTTATTATGGGAAAAAATCACTCAAATCAATGAAAAATGGCAGGAGGGTGGCTAGTGTATGCTCTTTAGATATGGCACCTCATTCCGGTTCGAGTAGATAGCAAGGGAAGGGGGGATGGGATTATAACGGTGCCAGTCACAAGATTAGTCACATAGGTTATTTTAAAAAAAGACAAAATGTATTTGTACAAACAATTGTTAAACAGCAAAGTTAACAAGGTAGAGAGATAAATATATATATTTTTAGGTACATTGAATTTGAATACAGACTGAATTATCCCAACATGTTTCACCAAAACATTGGCTTCTTCAGGGGAATAGTATCAATTCAGTGTAACAATAAGATTCTGCAAAAGAAAACAAGCAAATTAATAAAAGGACATAAAGTACATGTAATACGCAAACTGGAGATTACAGATATATCAGCCTATTTCTGACATTTGTTGAAGTTAAAATCCATATTTTTTGCTAGAAAATTGCTTAGGTACTGTCATTCGACCCTGTTCCACGGGCGCACGCAATTTTGAAGCATGACATGTTGGGTATCTATTTACTCAACATAACATCATGTTTTATATTTTAACAAAAAAATTGGTATTATATCATGTTTGTGTGCAATAAAATAAAAAAATATATAAAAATGCATTTATTTTTAAAATTGTGTTTGAGAAACCGCTATGCAAAAAAAGTGTGACATAAAAGTTGCAACACCCAATGTTTTATTCTCTAAGGTCCCTGCAAAAAAAATATATATATACTATTGGAAGTTCAATGTAATTTTCTAGCAAAAGAAATGAATAGCTCTTATCTGTAGAAGGGTAGACGATAAGAGGACCCTCATGCCTGGAAGATATACAGTAAAGGCCTGTACACACGATCAGACTTTTTGACAACAAACCTCACATGGACTTGTTTTTGCAGACAATCTGACCGTGTGTACGCTCCATCGAACAAACTTTTTTGATTTTTCATCAAACAAATGTTCGCTGTGTGAACAGACAAACTTTCCGGCAACAAATGTCCTACATCAGCTAATCCAATCGTGTGTACACAAGTCCATCGGACTAAAGTCCAAAGTACAGACACGCATGCTCAGAACCAATGCTAAAGATCAGACAACAATAGCAGAAGTTGCACAAAGGGTGGTGGTAAAGAGCAGAAAAAACACTTAGTGCGTCTATTACGTCACTACGTTCCTGTTTGTTGGCTGAAAAGTCCTATCGTGTGTATGCCTACCAAGTTCACGGACAATGCCCTTCGGAGCAAAATCCACAGAAAAGTCTGTTGGAAGTCCGATCGTGTGTAGGAGGCTTAAGACTTGAGCCTGTGACTGTCAATGGAAAGCAGAGCTACTCAGCAGCTGAACCAGGAAGTCCAATGGGTTCACTGTGGAGTGCGAAAATGGATGTGATATCACTCTGGAAGAGGACCTGCAGCTAGTGGGTGCGGTAACGCATTTCGGAGCAATCTGCTCTTTTGTCAAACCATGAAATGGTATGGTTTGCATGCTATGCATCATTTTTAATGTGTGTCGCCAATTGTCTTTTAACCACTTAAGAACCGCCTCCTGCACATATACGTCGGCAGAATGGCACGGCTGGGCACAAGCACGTACATGTACGTCATCTTTAAGTGCCCAACTGTGGGTCGCGGGCGCATGCCCGAGACCCGGTCCGAAGCTCCGTGACCGCGGCCGTGGGACCCGATCGCCGCTGGAGTCCCGCGATCGGTCCTCGGAGCTGAAGAACGAGGAAAGCTGTGTGTAAACACAGCTTCCCCCTTCTTCACTGTGGCACTGTCATTGATCGCGTGTTCCCTTTTATAGGGAAGCACGATCAATGACGTCAAACGTCCAGCCCCGCCCCCTACAGTTAGAAACACATAGGAGGTCACACTTAACCCCTTCAGCGCCCCCTAGTGGTTAACTCCCAAACTGCAATTGTCATTTTCACAGTAAACAATGCATTTGTATAGCATTTTTTGCTGTGAAAATGACAATAGTCCCAAAAATGTGTCAAAATTGTCTGATGTGTCCGCCATAATGACACGGTCACGAGAAAATCGCTGATCGCCGCCATTAGTAGTAAAAAAAAAAATATTAATAAAAATGCAATAAAACTATCCCCTATTTTGTAAACACTATAAATTTTGCGCAAACCAATCGATAAACAGTTATTGCGATTTTTTTTACTAAAAATAGGTAGAAGAACACGTATCGGCCTAAACTGAGAAAAAAAAATGGTTTTTTATATATTTTTGGGGGATATTTATTATAGCAAAAGGGAAAAAATATTGAATTTTTCTCAAAATTGTCGCTCTATTTTTGTTTATAGCGCAAAAAATAAAAACCACAGAGGTGATCAAATAGCACCAAAAGAAAGCTCTATTTGTGGGGAAAAAAGGACGCCAATTTTGTTTGGGAGCCACATTTCACGACCGCGCAATTGTCAGTTAAATCGACGCAGTGCCGAATGGCAAAAACTGTTCTTTAGTTACATAGTTGTGTCTGTTCATTGTTTATATACTTAAAAAAAATATTGGTGAAGTAGAACCCTCATTTTAAAGAGGGGCTTTATGGAAATAAATGAATTCCCCTAATTTCACCATGGCTTTGATTGCAATAATAAAAAAATAAAATCACCTTTTAATTAAAGTAATTCTATTGTTTTCCGATGCAAGGCAAATCAACTGGATCACTTTATTCCACTCAGCTCCCTGCAGCATACACTTCACTTAAGTTGGACCTTTCACCAGTCTCCCACATCCAGTGTGACAGTGCTTGGTCAATCACCATGCACCAGTGCTGTTTCCCTTTACCCAAATTTACCAGGAATTTTCAGTTGGTGGCTTAAAAAGATAGGGGACAGGGAAACAAAGGAAGTATTTGCTGCTGGGGGTTATGTTGGTTTGTCTTGCATGTTAAAAAAGTTAAGTCCACCCAAAACTGTTCTCTGTTTAAAAAAACGGTTGACTTTCAGTTATGGTTCAGCATTTCAGTGGATAAAGTTTTCATGATATTTTTCAAAATCTTCTGAAAAAATATTTCTGTTTATAGTTTTTAACCATACTTTTGTGGGTTTCCTCCAGGTGTTCTGGTTTCCTCCCATTTATTATGTGTGCACGTGTGTCTGTGTGCCTGTGGTATAGACACTAGACTGTCTATACACATCTTTGTGAGCAAGGACTTATGTGGTTGGTTCAGTTTTCTAAGTAAAGAACTGAGGAACATGCCAGCACTGTATAACGCAAAATAGTAAAATAAGAAAATCTATATGGTTTGCTTTAGCCAGCAAAGGTTTTCATATACGCACAGGGCCGATCCAAGGGGCACAGGCGCCTGGGTGCACAAATATTTCTGGCGCCCCCACATGGGCATGGTCATTTTTACTAACCCCTCCCCTTTACAAATATTTCTACATTTCTACACATACTACAGGAGACGGTCAGAGACTGCAGACATTGTACAGGAGACGGTCAGAGACTGCAGACGTAGTACAGGAGACGGTCAGAGACTGCAGACATTGTACAGGAGACAGTCAGAGACTGCAGACGTAGTAAAGGAGATGGTCAGAGACTACAGACATAGTACAGAAACACTTCAGTTCTGGATGGACACACACCTATGCTCAGAAAACTAGAAGGAGAGAAGGAGGGAGGGGAGAACTCTGCCATTTCGGCAACCCACCTCTGCAGGCGCCTGGGTGCAAAGCACCCTGTGCACCCTGCCTAGGACCGGCCCTGTATATGCGCATCACAGTTAGAAACTGCAACCGATTTTCCCAACCAAGGCTACTCCTAATTGTATCCATATATCTACCAAGGACCATTACATTTGTAACCTGTGTTGTGTGGGCTGAACTGAAATCATGACACCTTATGTCACGTACACACAATCGGAATTTGCGACAACACATGTTTGGTGTGAGCTTTTGGTTGGATATTCTGACTATGTGTTGGCTCCGTCGGACATTTGCTGTCGGAATTTCCAACAACAAATGTTTAAGAGCTGGTTCTCAATTTTTCCAACAAGAAAAAATTATTGTCTGTATGCAATTCCGACACACAAAAATCCTACACATGCTCGGAATCAATTCGACGCATGCTCGGAATCATTGAACTTAATTTTTCTCGGCTCGTCGTAGTGTTGTACGTGACCGCGTTCTTGACGTTCGGAATTTCCGAAAAAAACTTTTGTTTGACCGTGTGTATGCAACACAAGTTTGAGCCAACATTTCTTCGGGAAAAAATTGCACGGTTTTGTTTTCGGAATGTCCGATCGTGTGCACGCGGCATAGGAATTGAAGTTACATTTTGACAAATGCTGTCCATAGACTGAGAATACACATCGGTAGCTTGGCTGCAAGCTGCCGATTGGCAAATGTTTTCCAACAGTCAGGCCCCGTACACACCATAGAATCTATCCGCAGATAAATCCCATCAAATGGGTTTCTGCGGATAGATCCTATGGTGTGTACACTCCGTCGGATATTTATCCGCAGATAAATCTCCCCTGGGATGGATTTCCAGCAGATGGATATTTGCTGACATGCTCAACAAATCCATCTGCTGGAATCCATTCCAACGGATGGATCCGCTCGTCTGTACAGACTTACCGGATCCATCCGCCCAAAGGGATTCCCCGCACGCGTCGTAATGATTTGACGCATGCGTGGAATTCCTTATATGACAGCGTCGCGCCCGTCGCCGCGTCATAATAGCGGCAACGGCGCGACACGTCATCGGCAGAGGATTTCAGCGCGGATTTCAATGCGATGGTGTGTACACGCCATCGCATAGAAATCTTCTGAAATCCTCGAGAGGATTTATCCGCGGATACGGTCCGCTGGACCGTATCTGCGGATAAATCCTCTCGTGTGTATGGGGCCTCAGATTGACTCCTCTCAAGCAGGAACACCCATAGATGGTTTGAAATTTGGCCAGTGCCCGCTAAAGCTTCCAAATTTTTGATACATCTATAGGCAGCTTGAGCCCTTTTTGGGGTGAATCACATTGATGGAGTAGGAAAAGGGTATGGTCATCTTGAAATTATCGGTCATCTTGGTGTCCTAAATATCCAGTAATAACAGTGTTTGTTTCTGAAATGTTTAATACGTTTGTCTTGTTATTGCTGTACTGTTGTACTGTCGCCAAACCTTCTCCCCAGGGCTGTATTTATTCAACTTTACATTACTAGTGTATTAGTGAGTCTGGGTTCAGTTCAGGATAGATCACCACTGGGAGTGTTAGGAAGGAACCAACATCTCAGCTGCTCCCCATGGAGTCTGTGCTACAAGAAAATATTGTCAACTTACAATAAAGCTTGTTTAAATGCAAAGAAAAAAGACGTGGAAGTTCAGCTTTTGCTTTTTTGGTACTAAAGCAGGCCATACACGGTCGAATTTCGAAAATATTCATGTTGCCGGGAATGTTCGTTTCTCTCCAGGAATATTCGTTTATCTCCGGGAATATTCTTTTCCCTTCCGGGAATATTCTTTTCTTGCACATGCACGTTTTTTTTTCTATTACATTTCTCGCACGATTCTCCCATCATTGATCAGAAAATCGTTTGTTTTTCTAAAAATTTCCAACTTGTCGGATTTCTCAAATTTGCTTGCCGCACGAAAATCGGCTGTTGCTGCAGCCCACTAACGGTGCGAAATACGAACGAAAATTCTTTCATACGATTTTCGAAAGAAAATTCTTTCGAAATTCAAACTGTGTATGGCCGCCTTAAGTCAAAAGTATTGCAGACGAAGATTTCTGTACAAATTCTAACCATGATGAAGGAGCTGGTGAAGTGATGTGATGTATTGGGTCAGAACACTAGGGGAGAGTACATCACGTGCAGGTGACACCACTGCAAAATATAAGGGTAGCTAGATATGGAAGCACGTGGACAGGGTTACAGGGCCTGAATTAGTCAATGAAAGGTATTACTTAAGCCTCATACACACAGTCGGACTTCAAACAAACTTTTCCGTGGATTTTTGTTTGAAGGGCGTTGGCCGTGAACTTGGTATGCATACACATGGCAGGACTTTTTCAACAAACGTTCCCAAAATCACGTGTTTTTTTACTTCCTTTATGCTCTTTACCGCCACCCTTTGGTCAACTTCTGCTATTGTTGGTTGATTTTTAACATTGGTTATGAGCATGCGTGCTTGTACTTTGGACTAAAGTCTGATGGACTTCTCTACACACGGTAGTACTTTGCACCGTAGGACTTTTGTTGACAAAAAAAATGTACGTTTGCAGAGCAAACTTTTGCCCGATAAAAACCGAAATAGTTTGTCCGATCGCGTACACAAGGTCGGATTTTTTTGAAAACCTGCTCATTTTGAAGTCTGTTGTCAAAAAGTCTGATCGTGTTTATGGGGTTTAAGGCTACAAATTTTCTGCATAGACCAACCCAAAATTTAGTGGCAAAATTTAAATCAGCTCACTTGGTACATTGCTATGCACTTCTCCAATAAGGAAATAAATATCCTTCATGACCTAATACAGGGATCTTAAAACCTCTTTGTTTCCATTGTTTTTATTCTTTTTACAGAATAGAGTAATACAATTTAGTATATGTTTACATTGTTGAGGCTATCAAGAATGGTAAAGGCATATAGTAGTATCAAAATCCAGGGATACCAGTATTTTTCCAATATCTCAATCTGGTAGTACTCGCAACCGTTGAGCTATGCGGGAACAGTCTACAGTTTCAATAACCACCAGTTTTGACTCAAAAAGAAGAAAAGCATGCTAATAGGAAAAAATGGGGAAAAACAAATGCATTAACTACAACAATGACCATCTGAGGTTCTATGCAGAGGAGGAAGTCTGACTTGCACCAGTCCTTCCACCTCACAGTCCAGCAAGTATTACCCTTTTTCCAGGTATCGACCAGAAGCAAGGGACTAACCCAGGGGTACAAACCCAGAGTGGGATCCTTAAACGTTTTATTTCGAGGATCCAAATAGGAAAACTGTTTCCGCATTGGAACCCAGAAGAGAATTACTACCAACATGTCAGTAAAGCCAAACAAAGATAAAGAACCTTGGCCATACACATGGCAAATCCCTTTCGCCATTTCTGTAATCCTAAGTAAATAATGATATATTTTATCGTATATAATCTAAATATTTTCAACATTTTCAACTAGTGCAGAGGTCTCTCCAACGAAACTACCTTATCTGTGTAATAACACACACACACACGCATACCTTTCATGTGCCCCAGTCTTCCATTTGTGGCTATGTTATCAACCATCTAAGTTTAACTACTTAACGGCCGCCGCACGCCTATTTACGTCCACAGAATGGCACGTACAGGCAGATGGGCGTATATATACGTCCTTGCCTTCTAGCGGGTGGGGGGTCCGATCGGGACCCTCCCCCCCCCCCGCTGCGTGCGGCGGGCGGCTTACCTCGGGGAGCGATCCGGGACGACGGCGCGGCTATTCGTTTATAGCCGCTCCGTCGTGATCGCTCCCCGGAGCTGAAGAACGGGAAGAGCCGTATGTAAACACGGCTTCCCCGTGCTTCACTGTGGCGGCGTATCGATCAAGTGATCCCTTTTATAGGGAGACTCGATCGATGACGTCAGTCCTACAGCCACACCCCCCTACAGTTGTAAACACACACTAGGTGAACCCTAACTCCTACAGCGCCCCCTGTGGTTAACTCCCAAACTGCAACTGTCATTTTCACAATAAACAATGCAATTTAAATGCATTTTTTGCTGTGAAAATGACAATGGTCCCAAAAATGTGTCAAAATTGTCCGAAGTGTCTGCCATAATGTCGCAGTCACCAAAAAAATCGCTGATCGCCGCCAATAGTAGTAAAAAAAAAATTAATTGTAAACGCTATAAATTTTGCACAAACCAATCGATAAACACTTATTGCGATTTTTTTGCCAAAAATAGGTAGAAGAATACGTATCGGCCTAAACTGAGGAAAAAAATAAAATTATATATGTTTTTGGGGGATATTTATTATAGCAAAAAGCAAAAAGTAAAAAATTCTGCATTTTTTTCAAAATTGTCGCTCTATTTTTGTTTATAGCGCAAAAAATAAAAACCGCAGAGGTGATCAAATACCACCAAAAGAAAGCTCTATTTGTGGGGAAAAAAGGACGCCAATTTTGTTTGGGAGCCACGTCGCACGACCGCGCAATTGTCTGTTAAATCGACGCAGTGCCGAATCGCAAAACCTGGCCTGGGCATTTAGCTGCCTAAAGGTCCGGGGCTTAAGTGGTTAATTATTGCATTGATTTTAAGACAGATGGTGATATCACAGGTGGGAATATTTACCACATTTTCATCCTATAGAAAAGAAAGTCTGTGATACACTAACCACATTATAGGCTTTGGCTCAGATTACGGCAGTACAGTAAAACCTTGGGTTGGGAGTAACTTGGTTTTAGAGCGTTTTGCAAGAATAGCAAAATGTTTTAATGAATTTTGCCTTGATATACAAGTGATGTCTTGATATAAGAGTAGCGTCATGTCACAACTGAGTATAAAAAAGAAGAGAGGAGCCTCTAAGTGTAGCAATATGGTTACATTTAACCTCCCTGGCGGTATGATTATTTCAGATTTTAGGTGCTGAAAGCGGTACCATTATTATGAATGGAAATTTGGCGTTTTACATTGTAGGCCTATAATTCTTAGGGATAACTCACTTAAATCTGTCCAAACAAGAGTCTAGTAGACATCCCGGGTATGATAAAGTTTGAAAAACAAAATCATAAATTATAATATAATAAACAACTATAAATAGTTATAACAAATAATAATATAATTATAATAAAAATTATTCAATAATGTAATCAAATCAAAAACACTGAAATTTGCTCAGTTGCAGAATTGTCGCTGTCATTACTTTTATTTTTTTATGACGAATTTCCCCACGAATCGCTCAATTCTGCAAGTGATTATAATTTATTATCGTTGTTTTCTAGCTGCTCTAAAACCACTTTTGACATAAAGGGACAGTTTTTGGTTGCTATGGACAATCTACAGTTTGCAGGCAGAAAGAACAGTTTTTATTATATAAAAGTACATGTAGGGCACTGGGCAGACCACTAGGGACAAATGGGGTGTGTATTTTTTAGATACAGTACTGTGATCTGTAAGATTACAGTATATTGTATGTATTGTGTTTATTAACTTTTTTGAATTTGGCGCCTTTCTCCGCCCCCGTGCGTCGTAACGTCGCAGGGAGCATAGTTCAGCAGCACACAGGCACTGTTTGAATCGAGCGAGGACACCGCTCGCTCACACAGCGGGGAGGCATCGCAGGATCCAGGGACAAGGTAAGTAAACCAAGCCTGTGGATGCTGCGAGGCGATCCCGAGTCTGGCTCGGGGTTACCGCTCTTGGTTCTGAAATTCCACCCCGAGCCAGACTCGGGAATACCGCCAGGGGGGTTAATGAAGGTACAACATTTAGCAACATAATGCTACACTTAGAGGTGCCTCTCTTCTTTTTAATACACTGTAAAAAAAAATGCTTTGATATACAAGTGCTTTGGATTACAAGCATGTTTCTGGAACGTATTATGCTCGAAAACCAAGGTTTTACTGTATATGAATTGAAACATAAATAAAGTATGCTATATTGCTTGCCACTGATTCGGCACTTTGACAAACTAGGCATTATTTACTACACCGTCATGTGGAAACCCATCATAATCCCCAATACAATATGCAGCCAATAAATTAGTGTTATGTTGTAAAGCTGGCAAAATTTTAACAAATCATAAAATCAACAGAAAAAAAAACCTGTAAAAGTTGACTTTTTCATTCATCATTAATCATTTGTAACATTTTACTTTTCTAGCTTGGAAGGTAACCATCTGAAACTTAAGGACATGGTCATGCTGATTGAATTGTTTTCTGGGATGGATCAGTTAAAGCATTTAGAGTAAGTGATATAATCTCAATATTTTATTTTGGCACTTTACTTGTGTTATACACAGGATACTGTTTAGGTAAGTTAGTGATTTGGGGGTTTCAGGCTCGCTCTGTACGTAAACTGTAGTAAGAAGAGCCGGCAAAACTGTAATCCTTGAAGTGTCGTTTATTGGTACATCAGAGTGACAATAAAACAAGCTACGACTAATGCCCTGTACACACGATCGGTCAATCCGATGAGAACGGTCTGATTGATTTTTCCATCAGTTAACCGATGAAGCTGACTGATGGTCAGTCGTGCCTACACACCATCAGTTAAAAAAACGATGCTTCCAAGCATGCGTCGACTTGATTCTGAGCATGCGTGAAATTTTTTAACCGATGGATAAATAACCGATGGGGCCTATACACAATCGGTTTGGTCTGATGAAAACGGTCCATCAGACCGTTCTCATCGGATTGACCGATCGTGTGTACGCGGCATAAGGCTACTGCCGAAACGTGTCAGCATTATTGTTTCATTGTCACTCTGATGTACCAATAAACGACACTTCAACAGACCTCTTCTTACTACTGTTGCATTTGAGTGTGTTGGGACACATCGAGCCTCGGCACCTGTGAGTGGACCTAGTGTATGGATTGGATTGGATTGTATGGATTGGTTTGTCCCTGCAGAGAGCGCTATTACCTTTCTTCTTTTCCATGCTGTATGTAAATTGTCAGCTTAAAATGTTTTCATTTCGGGGCAAGATGTTCCTGTAGAACCCACGAGATGGAAGGATCCATTCTCATTGTGATAGTTTTGAAAATGGATGTGACATTTCTAAGAGCTTGAACTTGATGTTTTAGGGCCATAGAGCATGTTTAAATGGGCTTTGTAAAAACGTGGGCAGGATTGGTGGACCGGGGGAGGGTTTGATGCCTGATCTTAAATGTGTTCTGCTGATTTTAAAGTTGTAAGGGATAAAAGAAGGTTGTGCCAACAACTACATAATGGAGATGGTTGTATACATTTTGATCTTTTTTTCCTTGATTTATATTTGTTAAAAAAAAAAATGTATTATCATTGTACTGCATGTGTCTGCTTTGTTCGTTTTTTCATATTGAGAAAATGTCCAAATTATCGCGGTATAACGCGCTCCCGCGTATACCGCGCACCACTAAAGATGCCCCGAATCCTGTGGAAAAAAAGTTTGTTTTGTACTTACAGTTTTGGTGTCTTGCGCGGCGTCCATCGGCGGCCTCGTCGGGTCCGGCGTCCTTCTGCGGCTTCGGGTGTCCTCTTCGGCGGGTCCGGCGTCCTTCTGCAGCTTCGGGTGTCCTTCTGCGGTGGGTCCGGTGTCCTCTTCGGCGGGTCCGGCGTCCTTCTGCGGCGTCCTCCCCGCTCGTTTCCCGCGCCGAGTTTGAATACTGCGCTGACATATACAGAGCGCAGTACACTCGTGTATTGTCGGCAATGCTCGGCTACCCGCGCTGACGTCCTGTACATCCAGGACGTGACCGCGGAAGGAGCCGAGACTGCCCGACTATACCCGAGTGTACTGCGCTCGGTATATGTCAGTGCAGTATTCAAAACTCGGCGCGGGAAAGCGGGTATCGGCGTATACCGCGCACCCACGATTTTGCCCTGATTTTCAGGGCAAAAAAGTGCGCGGTATACGCCGATAAATACGGTACTGTATGTCATTGTCAGGAGCTCTCTTTTCACTTCTCACTCATTCTTTTCATCAGTGGATAGCTGGCTGTTTGATGTCTAGGTGTCGTAAATAGGCAGCCTAACTCAATTTTTGTAATAACGGGAGTTTATGAAAAAGCACAAAGCAACAGTAGGCGATGTAAGACCATATGTGGTTGTACATTTCCTATGTGATAACAATGTAATATATGAATTATGAGAAATAATTGAAAGCTCAGCCCCGGACAAATATAAAAAGACACAAAAGGCCAGTGGGTTGCCTACTTTTTTCCTTTCTATTACTCTTCTTGTCTCCTAACTATTTTACCTCTTTTTCTCTTTAATACATAGATATTAAATCACTATAAAAAATACTGATTGTTTTGTGTTTTCCAGCCTAAGCAACAGTGAGTTAAATGCGATGAATATTCTGTCACTGGTAAAGTCAGCTGTTACACATCACAATATCAGAGATATACAGATAACGTGAGTAATATTAGTCATATACTAATGACCGCACTTCTATCATTTTTTTTCTTTAAAAAATGTATTGATATTCCATAACTTTTCTGCAGGGGGGACACTTCTACAGCTGTCTTCTCCACAGTGTATTGCACACCACAGAGGTAAAATGATTATTAAGTGATTCATACTAGTGTAATAAAAAAACTTTTTTAGATATCCTTCTCTTATGTTGTCAAACAAGGAATTTCCAATCATTATGACAATTTCTATCCCATACTGATCATTCCTTAGGTCCCTGGAATGTATAGATTAAAGAAGACTTTCTCAACCTTTTTAACATTGGGGCGCATGTTAAATAAATTTCCGGTCTCAGGAAGCCCCTATTTATTATTACTATAGCTACAGTATCATGATACATTTGTGTGATGGTCAGTGGAAAAGAGTGCTTCTAAGATTTGTGGTCAATAGGAAGAACCCTTACAGACCACCTAAACAGGAATGTCAAACTGGCGGCTCTCCAGCTGTTGCAGAACTACAAGTCCCATTATACCTCTGCTCTTTCGAGCCATGCTCGTAATTGTTAGCCTTGCAATGCCTCATGGGACTTGTAGTTCTGCAACAGCTGGAGGGCAGGGAATTTGACACCCGTAACTTAAAAGATCTTTGATGTCAGAGGTTACAGATCTCAAGGGCAGAAACTACTCAATACTCAAGGATCCCTTAGCAATTTATAAAGAAACCATGGGGAACCATTAGGCTGAGAAAGGCTGGAGTAAAGTATAACTAAGGGCAAAACTTTATTTTGTTTTCCTTTATGGATATAGTAGTGAGGGATTAGAACACCTGTAAGGATTTGGTTGCTGTCTGTGCCCTCGTTAGGGAGGTTCACCCTCTCTATTTGTCTTGCTTACCGTTATCACTAAGCGTAAATGTGAAAAAACCTTCTACATTTTGGGTCATCACTAGAACAGGAATAGAGGGGAATATTTCCAATGGGGATGCTAATTAAACCAGCTGTTATCTATATCTCTTGGACACTCCAGTTGTGAAATTTGCACTCTTGAGATCCAATTTCATTCCCACCAAATCTGAAAAGGTTCCACTGTTGATGTTGGACCAGAAACATCCAAAATTCCAGCAAAAGAATATATAGATTTCCTGTTATAAAATGTATTTTCTGTGTTTCTTGGTTTAACATCAGTGATCCTTCCTTCTTCACGTTGTCTGTATGGTTACTGCCTGTTCTCCGAGGTTAGAAATTAGAGGTTAGAAAACATACATTTTTTTCATTGTCAATTTCTCTGCTTAGTTCAATTCATGAAGGTGCTGATGTATATGCTGTATGTTGTTTTTTAAAAAAAAATTTTAATACTTAAATTTGTTGCAGCTAATGAGCAGGCTTGTTAGACCTTTATGGTGCCCCCTCATGTGTATCACACTTTTGTATATTTCAAAAACTGTTGTCAGAAGAGCCTGGCATTTAACTTAGCATTTGAAAACCTCAAATACTGTACTATTTTAAGCCTGTATTCCGTAAGAAACATGGCCACTTTAAGAGAACCTTAGTGCCTTGCTTTTACAAGAATTGTGTTTATCTGGCAAAACTAGGAGAGCTAGGAGGTGAATATAATGAACTCATGTTTAGTTGCAGCTCTCCTCCGGCCAAGAAGGCTCGAAATGAAACTACTGAGAAGAACGAGATACGACTAAGGTAAAACAAGATAAGTGTTAAGCATAAGCAAAGCAAAATACATTTACTTACAAACATACCATACCAAAAATATACAGTAGCATAAATTCTATAGTTGATTTATACACTTCTGTGAGAAAATGATATTGAAAGTATTGATAGATTCAACTATAATTTACTTTATATAAAAGGTTAGTAGAAATAGCATCAGGCAGATTATGAGCAAATATTTTATTGATAAAGATGAAGCCTGGATTTCTGCGAGATCAGGACCAGGATATCGGGAAGATTCAATGTGCAGTATCTGTGTTTTTTAAAAATGATTCCACAAAATACCTTATTTTACAGCACCGCTGGGAACTCACGTGACCTGCCTGCACTCTCCTTCCCTGATTTAAGCACTACAGCATGAGGGGCTGAGATTCCCCTCAGAGACCAGCCGGGAGGAGAGGAGGAGAGTGGCAGGAGGTCATAAGAGCACCCAGCGGCGCTGTAAATAAGGTATTTTGCAGAATATTTCTTTAAAGACACAGATACTGCACATAATATCTTCCTGTAAGAGAGGGGATTACAGGATTTCTCAGTAGTATTTTACAGCTACAATGACAGGAGTGGCGGGGAGGAGATGGATCACAGACAGACTCCTGAGCTGACAGGTAGGGAGGGAGGGGGAGAGAGGAGAGACTAGGGGATAAGGAAGTAACATAAACTGACCATGGTATCCAGGGTTCAGCAGCCATGATTACCGTGATCAATTTACATAGAGGGACTCAGAAACAGGCAGTATAAACCAGTTTTTTTTTTAGAACATAGAGAGGGACTAATAGGACAATTGCGACAGCCCAAGCACTATTATGTGTATCCTGCTTTAAAGGACTGCGATCCTTTTTAGGGTTACAACCACTTTAGGTCAAGTTTGGCAAAATTTCAAGGGTTGTGAAATTCACCCTATATACCGTATTTATTGGGGTATAGCGCGCTCCTGCGTATAGCGCGCACCCCTAAAGTTGCCCGAAAATCCTTTGGAAAAAAGATTGTTTGTACTTACAGTTTTGGTGTCTTGCGCGGCGTCCATCGGCGGCCTCGTCGGGTCCGGCATCCCTCTGCGGCTTCGGGTGTCCTCTTCGTCGGGTCCGGCGTCCTTCTGCGGCGTCCTTGCGTCCTCCCCGCTCGTTTCCCGCGCCGAGTTTGAATACTGCGCCGACATATACAGAGCGCAGTACACTCGTGTATGGTCGGGCAGGCTCGGCTACTCTCGCGCTGACGTCCAGGACGTCAGCGCGAGAGGAGCCGAGACTGGCCGACTATACACGAGTGTACTGCGCTCGGTATATGTCGGCGCAGTATTCAAACTCGGCGCAGGAAAGCGGGTATCGGCGTATATCGCGCACCCACGATTTTGCCCTGATTTTCAGGGCAAAAAAGTGTGCGGTATACGCCGATAAATACGGTAATCTATGAAGAAGACATGATAATGATTTAATTCCTAATTCCCTGAGCCAGAGCCGCGATGACGTCACACCGCGCGTGCATGCGGGACCTGCCGGTCATGGCACAGGACCCTCAAGAAACAGCACGGATGGCCTTTCCTTCAGAGCGCATGCGCCAATGACTTTCGGCAGCGGTGTATATAATAAATATCTCCTAAACAGTCCAAGCTCAGAAGATATTTACAGTACCTACAGGTAAGCCATAATATAGGCTTACCTATAGGTACAATCAAACAAAAAGACTTTACTTCCTCTTTAATAAAAGGTATATGGATTTGTTGGGCAGCACAGAGCTGTCATCATGGATCCAGGACTAGACTTCAAATCTTTGTTTTCCTAGGCCATCATTCTTGGGACATCCATTATGACCACAGATTTGTGGACACACAGTTCTGTATTTCCCATAAAAGTAAAGTACAAACCCACAGCCAATGAAATGATTAAACTAAAGTAACTCACAAGAAATGGAGTGATCACTATACTTTTTTTTTTTACACACTTGACACATTTTTATGCATTTAAAGATGTCTACAATAGACAACATTATGAAAATATCATATTATGAGATATCACAAAGATATCACAATATCATAACACTGAACATCTATCGAGCATCTAAAGCTGGCCATACATTGTTAATATTTCAGCCTGTACCTGCTGAAATTTGGTTAGCACAAGGCCATGTAGGCAGCCTTCCTCCCTGAATCTTTTAAATGAAAAGTTGAAAGATCCACAAGGAAAATTGTCAGCCGTACAGGAGATGCATTCAATCAGATGCAGCCCCTCTTAAGGTATCCTGATAGAAATGTGTTCATCAACATTGTATAGCATGGATGGAGGAATAAAGCTGATTTCTTTCGCTCAGATGTCAAAAACAGTAAGGTATGTCCAGTTTTAGTGACAAAATTGGATGCAAACCAGGCTATATTAGCATGCCTCCCAACTTTAGAACTTGAGAATGAGGGACACTTAAGAGAGATAGTGACCTGCGGCGCACAGAAAAAAGTGGGTGTGATTAAAAATATTGTGGCCTGGAGGGAACAATCTTCCTCAGCACCAGCGGCCTTGCTTTAATTGTAAAAAAACGAGGCACCTTTGAGCATCCCAAGGAGAGTAGTAATACAGTGTGGTAACGCGGCGACCTTACTGTTAAATTGGAGTTCCACCTAAAAATGGAACTTCCGCTTAACCCACTCCTCGCCCCCTTACATGCCACATTTGGCATATAATTTTTTTTGGGGGGGAGTGGGGGCTTCAGGAGAAGGGGACTTCCTGTCCCACTTCCTCCTTCCACCGAGGGGCTGGAAAGGCGATTAGCTTAATCGCCTTCTTGCAGCCCCTCCCTGTAGGCGAGCGCCTGTCCAATCGGACGGCGCAGTGCTGTTCGCGCATGCGCAGTGGGTGCCCGGCCGTGAAGCCGAAAGCTGTCACTGCCGGGTGCCCACACTAGGAATGAAGAGGGTGAAGAGGGGGGGCGAGGAGCGGAGCCCCGGCCGGCGCGTCGCTGGAGCCGTGGAGCAGGTAAGTGTCTGTTTATTAAAAGCCAGCAGCTACACTTTTTGTAGCTGCTGACTTTTAATAAACTTAAAAAAAGGCTGGAACTCCCCTTTAACATTGGGAGGTGGTTAAATAAAGCCCAGGCCTCCTTGTACCTTTAAAATATGCTTTTATTGCAGTTCCACAATCAAGAGTCTCAGGCCCCGTACACACGACCAGTTTCCTCGGCAGAATTCAGCTTCCGACCGAGTTTCTGGCTGAATTCTGCCGAGGAAACTGGTCGTGTGTACACTTTCGGCCGAGGAAGCCGACGAGGAGCTCGACGAGGAAATAGAGAACATGTTCTCTATTTCCTCGTTGTTCTATGGGAGCTCTCGTCCCGCCGAGTTCCTCGGCGGCTTCAGTGCTGAACTGGCCGAGGAACTCGATGTGTTTGGCACGTCGAGTTCCTCGGCCGTGTGTACGAGGCCTTACAGACACATATAAAACTCAGCACAACGATTTAGAATAATATGACGTTTCCATTAAATATGCTACAAAGCGAAAAGAGTGCAGGAGTCAGGGGTGGGTAATGTAGAATGTAGGGGTCAGGAGAATCCAAAATGTCCCCCTCCAAAAAAGATTCAGCACTAATATGCGTGCTCCCTTCAATCCCACCTCCCAGCATTCTGCTGCGTTTAAATTGAAAATACAGTGTATGACGAGAAAAGGCTGCTTTTGTCTTTTTTTGTTACTGCAGCTTAAATGCACCTCAGTAGGTCATGCTGAGAAATACAGCAAAATGCAATGCAAAGCAGGTCAAACAAAGCCTCTAAATTTACATGTTTACTGCTTCTTTTTAAGTCATTAAGATTTTTCTGACCTTTGTTTGACGTGCATTCAAATTTCACCTCAAATACAGGAAAACAAGACTCATCGACATAGGACCTAACACAATAAATGCATATAACCTGTCATTGTATGCCATTGCTGATTATTTTCATTATGAAGAACATTGGCCCAGATTCACAGAAAGCAAGGCGCACATTACGCCGCCGTAGAGAGTAACCACCGTACGCTACGCCAACGCAGCGCAGAGAGGCAAGCATTGCATTTAGCAAGCCAGTGCTCCCAACGCTGTGCCAGCGTGGCGTGGTTTTCGAAGGCGTACGTCGGCGTAGGTGGAAGTGGGCGTGACCCATACAAATGAGGAGTGACCCCATGCAAATGATGGGCCGAGCGCCAGACAGGTACGTATCACGAACTGCGCATGCGCACACCCCCCTGCGCCTGCTCACAACCACGCTGGCACAACTGCCTAAGCTACGCCGGATCACTGCGTACGCCTTGAACATAACGTACGCCCAGCCAGTCCAACGCACAATACGCCGGCTTGTGTTCCCTGTTGCAGACCTGAGCATGTCTGTTGCTGGGTTGCACCTCCTTTATGGGGAATAACTTTACGCCGGACGCACAACTTACGCGCATCTAGCGTAGCATGCGCCGGGCACACGCACGTTTGTGAATCGCTGTATTTCCCTCATTTGCATGTTTGAATGGCTAATCAATGGGAGTGGCATCATGCTCCCAGCCTAAATGTGCGCCCACCCTACGCCAGCGTAAGCAAGATATGTCGGCGGGGTGTAGCCTGTTTTTAGGCGCATATTAGTTTGTGGATCTGGCGCAAAGATACGACGTCGTACATTTGCACTTATGTCGGCGTAACTTGTTATACGTCGGCGTAAGTGCTTTGTGAATCTGGGCCATTATCTTTTAATTGTAGACTTAAAATGTGCTTTCTGAACTTTACATGCTTTGTAAATACAATTTACATTTTTTTCTTACTATTGATGCTCTTCTTTTTTTTTTTTGTTTCAGTCTTCAAAACTGTAACCTCACTGGCAAAAACTTTCCTCAGCTGATTCGCATCCTTACTAAATTACATCTCTCCTACTTGAAGTATGTTACACATTAAATAAAAAAATAAAACAACATTATTTTACTACGATAAGTGCTTTAGCCAAATGGCAAACACAAGACTTTAACACAAGGGCGGAGAGTTATTCACACTGCAATTAGTATGATAGACCAGTAGCTTTTTGGCAGAGCTACAAAGACTCTGTACACCAAATGCCAATAAAAGTAAAAGAATAACTTAGTTATAAAATACAGTTCATTCAGAATTTCATCCATTTGCCATTAGGAGTCAAGAAGAACTTTTTTTTCCTGTAGAGCAACCTATATAGTCCAGAAAAAAATATTAAACATTTAAAAAAAATGTTTTTAATAAGACACCCAGTAATATTTAAATTCCTAAACCTCTAGTTGATATCTAGAGGAAAAAAACAATAACATATGATTAAAATATATCTTTCTGATCCCCAAAGGCAAACAATTTCCTGGATTAGTGGTAGTCAGCTTCCTTTATGTAGGGGGCCTCATTTGCGGCCCCTGCCAAAACCAATAGTACCACACATAACATTTAACAAATGTAAAATGTTTCAGAAAGGTGTCTTAGAATGCAGGAAAAGGGGATGGTAAGTGACTACAAGCATGCAACAAAACAGTGACTGAAGGTATACTACATAAGGAGGTCAGAGAGTATAAACATGATATAGGCATTATTGAGATTGGGGGGCATGCTTCAGTCAGAAACTGAAGACACATTATATGAGAAAGTTTACTGCTATTACAGACCCTTGACAAATCAATGGGCCAGATCCACATAGGGAGTACGCCGGCGTATCTACTGATACGCCGGCTTACTTTCAAATTACCCGCGTCGTATCTTTAGTTTGAATCCTCAAACCAAGATACGACGGCTTCTGGGTTCGATCCGACAGGCGTACGGCTTCGTACGCCTTCGGATCGTAGGTGCAATACTTCAGCGCCTGCTGTGTGGAGTTTGCGTCGTTTTCCCCGTCGGGTATGCAAATTAGCGATTTACGACGATCCACGAACGTACGCGCAGCCATCGCATTTTCTAACGTCGTCTGTAGTCTGCTTTTTCCGGCGTATAGTTAAAGCTGGTATTTTGCGGCGTATAGATAGACTTGCCATGTTAAGTATGGCCGTCGTTCCCGCGTCAAAATTTGAAATTTTGATTTTTTTTTGCGTAAGTCGTCCGTGAATAGAGATGGACGTAACTCACGTCTAAGTTCAAAAAATTACGTTGTTGCGACGTCATTTCGCGCAAAGCACGGCGGGAAATTTCTGGACGACGCATGCGCAGTTCATTCGGCGTGGGGACGCGCTTCATTTAAATGAATCACGCCCCCTATCCGCCAATTTGAATTCCGCCGCCAGAAATACACTACGCCACCGTAACTTAAGCCGCAAATTCTTTGGGGATTCAAAGATCTGCCAGGTAAGGTACGGCGGCGTAGCGTATCTCTGATACGCTGCACCCATCTAATTATCTGTGGATTTGGCCCAATGTGTCTATCACGATCAGGGATCAGGCTCAAAGACCAGTTGCTATACAGATACATAGGCAGTCACCCTGGCAGATGATGCAGGTTCACCTGAGAGTCTAAGTACTAACCGGTGTTTACCAGAACTCCTGATGTTGGAGATGGATTTTGACGAGTGTTAGTACCAGGTCGCGGTCCTCAGAATTTCCCCACCAGGAAGTGAGCAAGCTGAGATCCAGTAGCAGATAAGCATGTAAGGATCAAACAGAAGCATAGTCAGTAAACAAGCCAAAAGGTCAGCAATGAGTAGTTGCAGGTTTGGCTCAGGCAGAAGTGTTGCCAAGCCAAGTGTCAATAACGAGAGGTAGCAAAATATGGACGGCAGCAAGAAAAGACAAGAGCAAGATACTGACTGAGAGAGCACAATAATCTGGCAAACTGGAAGTGCAGGGACTTGGCTTAAATCAGAAAGTTCATGGGAGGAGCAAAGAGTTCAAGGTTCAGCAGAGATCAAAGCACAAGGCAGTGTTGTCTAATGGATCAGACAGGGCGCTGTCCAGCATCTCAGGTAGCTCAGCAAGAAGAGTCATCGCCAGACACAGCAGAGGTTTAAGTCCAGGCCCTGACAATGTCCATATTTTTACATCCTTTAAAATGACTTGTGCCACATTTGATATTTAGCGCTACGAAATATTGGAAGAAAAAATAGCACAACAAGATAAAAGTGAATGGACACCACAGAAAAGAAAGATACTGTAAAATAAATAACCCAAACCATTTTCATACTAATAGACAACCGTTGCTGTTACTGTTACTACTACTATCTTTGGGGGGCCCTGGGGCTGCACAATAGGTGCCAAAGAACCCCATGCCACCCCCAGGCAGCAGGTTGGGCACCAGGGCACTTGATCAACATTCTACAATGGTTTTTGGCAGTTTTTTCCCTTTAAGTCTAAAATTGATTGACATGGCTTTTTTTTAAGCAAGCTAACTGTGTAGCTGTAAGAAAGTGAATCTTACCTAAGCTCTAACCTAAACTGCTATATCCAAGATTCAGACGCTGGAGACCATTTCTCTGGCTAGGGCGTTTGACGTCCAAAGCAATAAGTCCATAACATGTATAGCCAGCCACTCAGAGTGCTCTTGAAAAAATTATTTATTGGCTACATATATAGTGACACAGTATCCAATATGCTAACATGTTTCGACTTACACAGTATTCCTCATAGCATGCTATGCTATGGTATGCCATGAGGAAGACTGTGTAAACTGAAACATATTAGCATCTTGGATACTGTGTCACTATATACAGTATGTAGCCAATAAATAATTGTTTCAAAAGTACTCTGGATGGCCGGCTATACTGTGTAGCTGTGCTTTTTTCTACTCTTCCCAATGCCCTGTATCTACTTAAATATCTAAATAAATCTACATCTACAATCTACATCTACATAAACATCTACAGAATGGATATTGAAGTACATTAATAATAATAATAAAAAGTAAATACATAATTTGCTTAGCCCCAAATATTAATTAATGTTCTCAAATTCATACTTCTCTGTAGATATATTACAGAAATGTCAACATTGCCCACTTAAATCTAAGGAATTATTACTCACCTTTTTGATCTGCAGGCTTTTTTATGAGCTTCTTAGCTGTCTTAGTTTCAGATATTAAGAACTGACATGTGCAGGATAAGACTTGGAAGAGGGGCACATGGCGATGAGGACTATAGAACTTGTATTAAAATGATGTATCACCAGAGAAATATTTTTTTGGTTGATTTTGGTCTACCCAAAATTTTATAGTTTGGCCATAAACACACCAGGCACATACCAGGCTATAGAGACAGAAGATGGAAGTCATTACAGGGCACAGTGTGGGGATGTCTGTAACTAGAATTGTCCGTTTCCACATTAAATAGAATGCAGATGGCCAAAGGTGCGGGAAAGTGCTGCAGAACATACCCAATCCATTAGCAAGCTCTCCAGAATGACTTTTCAAGCACATTAATTCAACCACAACATATTGAACGATAAAAAACATAGTCCTAACATAATTTTTTTTGTGTCTATTACAGTTTATCCGGAAATCCTCTTGGAGATGGTGGATGTAAGAAGCTAATTAAAGCCCTGCCTAAACTGCATATTGCTGGAGAACTAAAGTAAGATATCTGAGCTATACCACCAAATAGGACATTTGGAAAGTCCACTTAAGGTTTTGTGGGTAGATTCTGAGTAGGAATTCTGAGTATTTTTTGATTAAAATCTGTACTTCCAGGTATAATACAAAAATCTTTTTTTTTTTTACATTTTGGATAGAGTAAGGGAGGGTTATAACCCCTGTAAAGTTTATTTTTGCCATCTTTGTCCCATTGGGGAGAATATAAACTGACATATTCTAATCCATCTCCACTTCATCCAAAACCCCCAAAAAAAAAAGTTTTGCCTTTAGTTATACTTTAACTATACCAAAAGAGAAAAGAAGAGCAAAGTGGCACCTGTCACACACAAGAATAACTTTATTGGTACAAAATGGGTTATACAATACCACCCTACACCAAAAGGAAAAACTAATTATATTCCCCAATACCAATTCCAATGTATATAAAATGAAACAAGGAGGTATATTGTTAAAAACTATAATCGCTGCAGCCACTGGCAACTACATCAGAGCTCCAAATCTCAATTAGAAAAATACAAAAACAATTACAATCTAATAAATATCTATCTTATTACAATTGCACAGTGCCTCGCAGTTGTAACCAGATCAAACACTAAAATCTAGCAAATTCCCCTTAACCAGAGCTTTGTTAAAATCGGCCTTTGCCATGCAGCCAAATTAGCATTAAAGAGCTCCCTTCTAAAGCTAGGCATGTGAAGTCATGTCACACCCTGTCATCATATATGCAGTCCAAGTATTAAAGAAGAACGGTCAATTAAAATGAGTCATTTTATTGGTTGCAACTAGTTTTTAAGGCTGAAAACTATCTTCTTTAATTTTGAATAACTAATATGGAAAATGTATTCACACTTGGACTATGGTGTACATATGCAGTTCTTCTACTAGTGTTCCTCATGCTCTACAGATATTCAGTGTCATTGCCAAACATCCATGTTTGTAAGACTTGGCTATCACTATGGATAGACATGTCTGTTGTGGATCAGGTCAGCTATGACCAATAATGAGAAGACTTGGGATACGTTCACACCTAGGCATTTTTGGGTGATTTTCTGCTCTAAGCTTCAGCTCTAAAAATGCCCAACAAGACAAATCCCATTAGTTTCAATGGCCCCTGTTCACATCTAAAGCCTCGTACACACGATCAGTCCATCCGATGAGAACGGTCTGTTAACCGATGAAGCCGACTGATGGTCCGTCGCGCCCACACACCATCGGTTAAATAACCGATCGTGTCAGAACGCGGTGATGTAAAACACAACGACGTGCTGAAAAAAATGAAGTTCAATGCTTCCAAGTATGCGTCGACTTGATTCTGAGCATGCATGGATTTTAGCCATTTTTAGCCAGATTAAAGCAAGTTGGCTTTTTTTTAACCGATGGTTAAATAACCTATGGGGCCCACACACGATCGGTTTTGACCGATGAAAACGGTCCATCAGACCGTTGTCCTCTGGTTAACCTATCGTGTGTACGAGGCCTAAGCGTTCTGTCGACTTAAGAAAAACGCCTGTCGCTCAAAAAAGTACATGAGCTTATTTTTTGGCAGATTACAGGTGTTTTTACTACTTTCCATTGTTGACTTGTCAACTTCAAAACGCCTGTCCAATAACGCTACAAAAACTCTGCAAAAACACCCCAAAGCCCAAAGTCCATCGACAAAGGACCTTAGGACAACCTGATCTACCAGCATACAGGGCCGGACTGGGAATGAAAACCAGCCCTGGAAATAATTTCATACCAGCCCCATAGCATTATTATACCAGCCCCACAGCATAACGTCAGAGAGAGAGAGAGGGGGTGCAATGATAAGAGAGAGAGAGATGCAATGCTCTGCAGGCCAAAAAAAATTATAAATGAATTTATTTTTACCTGAAAAAAATTAAAAATCCACGAGAGAGAGAGAAACAGAAAGGGGCTGCAATGGTGAGAGAGAGAGGGGGGCTGCAATGGTGAGAGAGGGGGCTGCAATGGTGAGAGAGGGGGGGCTACAATGGTGTGAGAGAGGGGGGGCTACAATGGTGAGAGAGAGGGGGGCTACAATGGTGAGAGAGACAGAAAGGGGATGCAATGGTGAGAGAAAGAGGGTGCATTGCTCTGTAGGCCAAAACAATTAAAAACACTTTTTTTTTTTAATCAAACTTTTTTTTCAGGTAAAAATAAATATGTGTTTATAATTGTTTTCCCTACAGAGCAATGCACCCTCTTTCTCTCACCATTGCATCCCCTTTCTGTCTCTCTCACCATTGTAGCCCCCCTCTCTCTCTTTCTCACCATTGTAGCCCCCCTCTCTCTCACCATTGTAGCCCCCCCTCTCTCACACCATTGTAGCCCCCCCTCTCTCACACCATTGTAGCCCCCCCTCTCTCACACCATTGCAGCCCCCTCTCTCACCATTGCAGCCCCCCTCTCTCACCATTGCAGCCCCCCTCTCTCTCTCTCACCATTGCAGCCCCCCTCTCTCTCTCTCACCATTGAAGCCCCCCCTCTCTCTCTCTCACCATTGAAGCCCCCATCTCTCTCTCTCTCTCACCATTGCAGCCCCCCTCTCTCTCACCATTGCAGCCCCCCTCTCTCTCTCACCATTGCAGCCCCCCTCTCTCTCTCACCATTGCAGCCCCCCTCTCTCAAACTTTGTTTTTTTAGGTAAAAATAAATAAGAAATCCACGAGAGAGAGCCAGAGAGGGGCTGCAATGGTGAGGGAGAAAGGGGGTGCAATGCTCTGCAGGCCAAAACTATTATAAATGCACATTTATTTTTACCTGCTTTAAAAAAAAAAGAAGAAAGAAATCCATGAGAGAGCCAGAGAGGGGCCGGGCTGCAATGGTGAGAGAGGGGGTGCAATGGTAAGAGAGGGGGGGTGCAATGGTGAGAGAAAGAGAGGGGTGCCATTATGAGAGAAAGAGGGTGCAACCATGAGAGAGAGAGAGAGAGAAAGAGGGGAGTGCAACGGTGAGAGAGAGAGAGAGAGCAACGGTGAGAGAGAGAGAGAGAGGGGGTGAAACGGTGAGAGAGAGAGGGTGAAACGGAGAGAGAGAGAGAGAGAGAGAGAGAGAGAGAGAGAGAGAGAGAGAGAGAGAGAGAGTGAAACGGTGAGAGAGAGAGAGAGAGAGAGGGTGAAACGGTGAGAGAGAGAGAGAGAGAGGGGGTGAAACGGTGAGAGAGAGAGAGAGAGAGGGTGAAACGGTGAGAGAGAGAGAGGGTGAAACGGTGAGAGAGAGGGTGAAACGGTGAGTGAGAGAGGGTGAAACGGTGAGAGAGAGAGGGTGAAACGGTGAGAGAGAGAGGGTGAAACGGTGAGAGAGAGAGAGAGAGAGAGAGAGAGAGAGAGAGGGTGAAACGGTGAGAGAGAGAGGGTGAAACGGTGAGAGAGAGAGGGTGAAACGGTGAGAGAGAGAGAGAGAGAGAGAGAGAGAGAGAGAGAGAGAGAGAGAGAGAGAGAGAGGGTGAAACGGTGAGAGAGAGAGGGTGAAACGGTGAGAGAGAGAGGGTGAAACGGTGAGAGAGAGAGAGAGAGAGGGTGAAACGGTGAGAGAGAGAGAGAGAGAGAGGGTGAAACGGTGAGAGAGAGAGAGGGTGAAACGGTGAGAGAGAGGGTGAAACGGTGAGTGAGAGAGGGTGAAACGGTGAGAGAGAGAGGGTGAAACGGTGAGAGAGAGAGGGTGAAACGGTGAGAGAGAGAGGGTGAAACGGTGAGAGAGAGAGAGAGAGAGAGAGAGAGAGGGTGAAACGGTGAGAGAGAGAGGGTGAAACGGTGAGAGAGAGAGGGTGAAACGGTGAGAGAGAGAGGGTGAAACGGTGAGAGAGAGAGAGAGAGAGAGAGAGAGAGGATGAAACGGTGAGAGAGAGAGGGTGAAACGGTGAGAGAGAGAGAGAGAGAGAGAGAGAGAGAGAGAGAGAGAGAAACGGTGAGAGAGAGAGAGAGAGAGAGAGAGAGTGAAACGGTGAGAGAGAGAGAGGGTGAAACGGTGGGTGAGAGAGAGAGAGAGAGAGAGAGAGAGAAACGGTGAGAGAGAGAGAGAGAGAAACGGTGAGAGAGAGAGGGAGAGAGAGAGAGAGAGAGAGGCTGCCTCGGTGAGAGAGAGTGCATCGGTGAGAGAGAGAGAGGGTGCATCGGTGAGAGAGAGTGCATCGGTGAGAGAGAGAGAGGGTGCATCGGTGAGAGAGAGAGGGTGCATCGGTGAGAGAGAGAGAGAGAGAGGGTGCATCGGAGAGAGAGAGAGAGAGAGAGAGAGACAGGGTGCATCGGTGAGAGAGAGGGGGTGCATCGGAGAGAGAGAGAGAGAGACAGGGTGCATCGGTGAGAGAGAGGGTGCATCGGTGAGAGAGGGTGCAATGGTGAGAGAGGGGGTAGCAAAAGTGACGGAAAGAGGGGGGTGCACCATGCAATGGTGAGAGAGTCTGAGAGACTCTCACCATTGCATGGTGCGCACCCCCCTCTCTGTCGCCTTTGCTGCCCCTGCAAATTGTAATCTGTATAATAATCTCTCTCTCTCTCTCACCATAGCATGGTGTCCCCCCCCCCTGAGATAATTATACAGATTACAATTTGCAGGGGTAGCAATGGTGACAGAGAGGGGGGGGCACCATGCTATGCCTGGGGAGAGAGAAAGAGAGAGATTGTTATACAAATTACAAAATGCAGGGGCAGCAAAGGTAGGTGACACTGACAGAGAGAGGAGGGGGGGCCTTGGGGGTGCACCGTGCAATGGTGAGAGAGATTCTTTATACTGTTATTCATGAGTTCACCTGAATTTTTGTGCTCCGACTCCAAGGGCTGCCGACGCTGCTCACTCCTTCTATGCCCTCACCTGCAGACAGACATTGTGGGCGGTGCTGGCGCCGCACGGGCCGATGGAACTTGAAAGGGGGAAATAGAGCAGAAGAACTACAGCGTTCTGACGTTCTGCTTGGCTCCTCCCCTCAGGATGACACGATCACGCCGAGTCCTCCGCAGGTGCCGAATCGGATGAGAGGAAAAGTGCGGCGGCGATCATGGCGGCCGCAACCCGCCTGCCCGCCGCTTCCTTTACTGACATCAAACGGCCCCAGGGCAACCCCTGCAATTGCGATGGCGGCTGCGACGATGGTGGCCGCAGCGGCGGCCCGCCGCTGCTTTGTATTTGGCTTACAGCAGGCATAAGCAGCCTCAGGGCACTGAATGCAGGCGGCCTACCGGGAATTTTCCCGCTATCCCGGTAGGCCAGTCCGGCCCTGGCCCCAGGGCAACCCCTGCAATTGCGATGGCGGCTGCGACGATGGTGGCCGCAGCGGCGGCCCGCCGCTGCTTTGTATTTGGCTTACAGCAGGCATAAGCAGCCTCAGGGCACTGAATGCAGGCGGCCTACCGGGAATTTTCCCGCTATCCCGGTAGGCCAGTCCGGCCCTGCCAGCATAGACTTCTTTGCATGATAACCTGCCTCGTAGATTGTGCCGGTGTAGTGTTTTGTGAAGTGAAGTGACAGGCTCTCAGCTAATAAATAAAACTATTGCCTATGTTCTAGTCTCAGCAAAACACGGATATCAGAAGAAGGAGTATTACATCTCACCTCTTCCATGCAATCCTGTCCCCACATAAAACAAATACTTGCCAGGTAAGTACATTGAATATATAATTTTTACCTAACCTACATGAAAGAGACTCTGTTGCATCATCTGTGTACAGAACTCCAGGTTGCCATACTGCATTGAATTTTTTTGACAGCTGTAGAAATTTGCGGTGGCTTCACAATGAAATGGAAATGTAATTGTTAATAACAATACTCTATAATGCATTCTATGCTATATTATTTTTAATGAAAATTAAACCTTATCATTTAACCTCCTGAGACCCGCGCTATAGTCGAATGACGGCTACAGCGCAGATCTCAAAATCCAACTAGACGTCAATAGACGTCTGCCCCTTTGGGCGTTCCCCGCGCGCGCTGCAGAGCGCGCAGCGGGGAAACTCTGTGTTGGCCGTGTCCCTTGGACACAGCCAATTACAGATCGCCGCGAACGGCCAATCAGAGTGGCCGTTTGCGATGCGATCTGTGCGGCCAATGAGAGATGATCTCATATGTAAACATATGAGATCATCTCTCGTTGCCGGCTCTCACAGACAGCGGTGCTGTCTCTGGAGAGGAGACCGATCTGTGTCTCTTGTACATAGAGACATAGATCGGTCACCCCCCCCAGTCACCCCCCCACCTACAGTTAGAACACTATATAGGGAACATATTTAACCCCTTCCTCACCCCCTAGTGTTAACCCCTTCAATGCCAGTCACATTTATACAGTAATTAGTGCATATTTATAGCACTGATCGCAGTATAAATGTGAATGGCACCAAAAATGTGTCAAAAGTGTCCGATGTGTCCACCATAACGTCGCAGTCCCAATAAAAATCGCAGATCGCCGCCATTTCTAGTAAAAAATAAAATAATAAAAAATAATAATTCTATCCCCTATTTTGTAGGCGCCATAACTTTTGCGCTTATTGCGATTTTTTTTTTTTTTACCAAAAATATGTAGAAGAATACGTATCGGCCTAAACTGAGAATTTTTTTTTTTTTTTTTTTTTAAATTGGCATATTTATTATAGCAACAAGTAAAAAATATTGTATTTTTTTTCAAAATTGTCGCTCTTTTTTGTTTATAGCGCAAAAAATAAAAACCGCACAGGCGATCAAATACCACCAAAAGAAAGCTCTACTTATGGGGAAAAAAGGATGTCAATTTTGTTTGGGAGCCACGTCGCACGACCACGCAATTGTCAGTTAAAGCGACGCAGTGCCGGAAGCTGAAATTTCACCTGGGCAGGAGAGGGGTATATGTGCCCAGTAAGCAAGTGGTTAATTATAAAGAGATTTAGGGATAGAATTTGATAGATATGCGTGAAGTATAAGTCAGTCAGTCAGTGGAGTCAGTCAGTCAGTCAGTCAGTTCAGTCAGTGTCAGCGGTGGAGTAGGGCGCTTCGGACCTTCCGCATACGAGCCTGCTTCCACCCAGACCTGGCAGTCAGAGGCTAGGCAGCTGCTAGGCTAGACGCTCCTTGAAACAGCTCCCTGGAACCAGGAAACAGCACCTCGCTCTCCACAAGGACTCCTCTTTACCTCCGCAGGTAAGACCCTGCCTCTCAGGGCCCGACATCCTGGGGATCCACGGACGGCCGTCCTTATCAGGGCAGCCGTCACTCTGACCCCACACTGCGGCTCTCTATACAATCTCTCGCCGGCATCATCGCCCGCACGGCCACCCGCTCTTGTGGTGATCCCAAGTCACCCCCCCTGGGTGTATTTCCGGCGTTTTTTGGTGCTTTTTCACCCCCGCGCCAGCCTGCTCCTTCTCGCGGCCGCCGCACCTTAGGAAAGTCCGCGGCTTCAGCCGCGGCCTACCGGCGCGCCGTTCATCTCTCTCTTTATTAACTTCCTAAGCATAGATTGCTCTAGTTTTTCAACCACCACACCCCCAGAGGCCCCCTGTTCAGCAACTTCATCGGTAAATATTATTTTTACCAAGCTGACAGCCCCCCCCAGCCCGGGTCCTGTACTTTGCCTGGCGGCCAGTATTTTGGTTCACCCCAGCAGCAGTGACACCCAGCATCCCCCCCCCCTTTTTCCCCTCCATAGCCGTCAGTCTTTTGATCCAGGGTTTTGAGCCGATCGCCTTCAGGGATCAGGAAGGAATTTTTTTCCCTGCCGCAGCACATTGGCCAGCTTGCCTAGGGTTTTTTTGCCTTCCTCTGGACCAAAAAAAAAACCTAAACTCCCCTTGAGCTAGGATTCTCGAATCCTCTCTCACCTTACGCCCGCACTCCAGCCCTCGGTGACTGGCAACAATGGTTAAGTTGCGATACTCTGCAGAAACCATTTGGGGTCTGAGACAATTCGCAACTACAATACCTGCCGCCACCACAATAGCCTTAAAATCAGATCAACTTTTGAGGTTCGATCATCGATCGATCATCAAAAATTTCAATCATTCAATACAGCTCAGGCACATATCTTGTGCTTTGCTTAACACTAGATCAGCAGTTAAACACCGATCAGAAATCCATGATTTCTTACTACAAAACGATCTAGACTGCCTCTTTATTACGGAAAGTTGGCTGTCGGACGATTGCAACACCATTCTTGGAGAATTGGTGCCAGCAAACTATCGTATCTTAACGGAAAATAGAATAGGGCAAAGGGGAGGAGGCCTGGCGGTGATTCATAAGTCGCATATTGCAATCACTAAACCGGTCCTTCAAAATCCTCTACCTTTTATGGAAACCCTTACGCTTCAACTTCAAGCTCATTCTCAGGAGACCGTTCACATTCTCCTCTGCTATAGGCCCCCTGGGCCCAAATCGCAGTTGATTTCAGCATTAACGGAGTTCATTTCCACTTACTCCCTTAGCAGCAATCATCTTTTGCTGCTCGGGGATTTCAATTTGTGGGCTAACTCCTCACAGGATCCCATCGCGGATGCCTGCATCGACCACCTGGAAGGATTAGGACTTCAACAACTTATACGCGGACCAACTCATGCTTCAGGTCACACACTCGACCTAATTTTCAGACAAAATCTGAAAATAAACATTTTGGGAAATGAACCTTTGCCATGGACAGACCACCATGCAATTAGTTTCATAATCCCCAGAACTCCATTAGTCATGAAAGTACCCAAGCCGGTGACAATACACTGGGCTAGATCTCACAAGAAGCTCCACTCGGAACTCTTCAGATCTACCCTGGGAAACCGAATTGGGGCTATTCCTCCCCAGCTAGCAGCCTCAGATACTTTGGATGCCATTAATGCAGCTCTGCTACAGTCAGCCGACTTAGCAGCACCAAAGCGCAAACTCCGCAGCCGGGAAAAAAAGTCCAGCTGGTTCAACAACCAGCTGTCGCTATTGAAGCAAGAGCGCAGGAGGGCGGAAGCCGCCTGGAAAAGAAGTCCGTCAGAAGAGCACCTCAATTTCTACAAAGCAGTAACAACGCGTTATCACAAGGAAATTTTCAAAGCCAAAAAACTTCACTTCTCCAGGGTGATTAACAGCGCAATGAATCGCCCACGCGAACTCTTCAGGATGGTCACCCAGACCATGAACCCTGGATGTCTAGAAGTCCCCACTTCAGACACCCAAGAGTTCTGCAACGAACTATCGGATTTCTTCATCAACAAAATTGAAAAAATTCGGGTAAGTATTCAGCAAAACAATACTCCACTCAGCCCCGTCTTCAATCAAAACAACGACAGAACGCCTCTACAATCAACTAAGTTCACTTTGGAACCCATCTCCATTGATACAACAAAAAAATTCATCGGTGTGCTGCGCAACAGCACAGCACCAAATGACATCATTCCCACTAAGCTACTGAAGGAATGTGCCGACATCCTGGCGCCTCCGATCACGCAGCTTATAAATCAGTCATTTAAGGAAGGCATAGTGCCTTCCCTGTTGAAAGAGGGCACAATCTTGCCGATCTTGAAAAAACCTAATTTGGATCCTATGGACCCAACTCACCGCCGTCCCATAACAGGTCTAAATGCTCTGTCCAAGATAATGGAGAAAGTGGTGGTAAATCAGCTGCAACAGCATCTGGACACCCACAACCTACTCGATCCATTTCAATCCGGGTTCCGTCCCGGACACGGGACAGAAACGGCCTTACTGAAAATATGGGACGATGCACTCGAGGCCGCAGACGAAGGAGAATCCTGTCTCCTGGTTCTGCTGGACCTAAGCGCAGCTTTTGACACAGTAGACCATAAATTGCTACTGAGACGACTAACAGAAGTCGCCGGAGTCTCAGAAGATACCTTGCCATGGTTCTCCTCTTTTCTTGGAAACCGATCACAAACAGTGAAACTGGGATCCTTCACGTCAGAAAAACGCACGGTGCCATGTGGGGTCCCCCAAGGATCCCCCCTATCACCAGTGCTGTTTAATATCTATCTTCGTCCTCTCTTTGATATTATCAGTAGCCATGAACTACTTTATCACTCTTATGCAGACGACACGCAGTTGTATTTTCGCATCTGCCATAAAAAGGATCATCATCTCAGATTAGAGAAATGTCTCTCTTCAATCGAAAACTGGATGACTAAGAGTTATCTCAAACTCAATAGTGCTAAAACAGAACTCTTTATCTTCGATGCCAGTCGGAAGAAACCACCGACAACAAACTGGACACCATCTCCCATCCTGGGACAAATCATTGCCCCTAGCTCCAAAGTCAAAAGTCTGGGAGTCACGTTTGACACCTTCATGACAATGGACGCACAAATAGGGTCAGTAGTCAGCGGGGCGCACCATTTGATGCGCCTTCTACGCAGACTAATTCCATTTATCCCCAAAGAAGACGTAGCAGTCGTGGTGGGAACTATCGTGAATTCCAGACTGGACTATGCAAATGCCCTTTACCTCGGGCTACCCATGTACCAAATCGCTCGTCTTCAAGTCGTACAGAATACGGCCGCTAGACTGGTGACTGGGAAAAAATCTTGGGAATCAATCTCACCTTCACTGAGATCCCTTCACTGGCTGCCAGTGAAAGACAGAATTGCATTCAAAGCACTCTGCCTGACACATAAGTGCATCCAAGGGAAGGCTCCTAGATATCTATGCGACAAGATCAAACCGCACAATTGCAATCGCATGCTGCGATCCACCGACCAAAATCTGGTCAAGGTTCCTAAAACCAAATGCAAGTCCAAAGGAGAAAGAAGGTTTGCTTTCCAGGGCCCCAGGCTTTGGAATGCTTTACCAACCAGCATTCGGTTGGAGCAAGACCACCTGTCTTTCAGAAGGCAGATCAAAACCCTGCTTTTCTGAAAGGCATGAGACACAAACAACAAGCGCCCAGAGGCGATTCAGTTCGCATGTGCCGCGCTATATAAGTTTTTCATTCATTCATTCATTCAAGTAGAAAAACTCTTTAGCATCTGACCACAATGTTATGTTTGTTAGCATATTAAGTGTATGCTAATTATCAAATTTGTTTAAAAACCAAAATAACATTTTTGCATAAGTTTTATTTTTTTATATTTTATATGATTTAAACACTGATTTTACTGATACTGCTCTGCTTTTGTGTCCACAACTTTTTTTTCTGTTGCAGCAGTTTCAACCAAACAGCAGTTCTTCATTTCATTACTTCTAATGATGACCAAAGAGATATTAGGTAATGTTTGCAATATGCTAAAGAAAATTGTCTCTTTGTATTTCATAATATATTTTATCTGGGTTTTCCTTGACCACATGCCTTGTTCTTCATTCTACTCTGCTGATTTACAAAACGTAATTTTTGTTTGTTGACCCAAAGTACCTTCAGACCATAAAAAAATATATATATTTCCAAATGTTAAAGCCAAATACCAATCCAAGCCAAAAGTGGCTGGAGCCGCGATGTCGTCACTCCCGTGCATGTGCGCAGGAGACTTCTTTCAGGCAAGGTCCGGCGCCTGCCGGGTCTTCAGCCGAGAATCCCCTTTACGCATGCGCCGCTAAAGCCGCATACACACGATCAGTCCATCCGGTGAGAACGGTCTGATGTACCATTGTCATCGGTTAACCGATGAAGCTGACTGATGGTCCGTCGCGCCTACACACCATCGGTTAAAAAAATGATCGCGTCAGAACGCGGTGATGCGAAACACAACGACGTGCTGAAAAAAACAAAGTTCAATGCTTCCAAGCATGCGTCGACTTGATTCTGATCATGCGTGGATTTTTAACCGATGGTTGTGCCTACTGACGATCGGTTTTGACCTATCGGTTAGGAATCCATCGGTTAAATTTAAAGCAAGTTGGCTTTTTTTAATCCGATGGTTAAATAACCTATGGGGCCCACACACGATCGGGTTTGACCGATGAAAACGGTCCATCAGACCGTTGTCCTCTGTTTAACCTATCGTGTGTACGAGGCCTAACAGTCAGTGGCTCATTGCAAGGTGAATATCTCTTAACCGTAAAGGAGATTTTTTTTTTACCTACAGGTAAGCCTTATTATAGGCTTACCTGTAGGTAAAAGTTAACAAAATTACTATACAACCGCTTAAAGTACATCTGCCAGGTTCTTATTGCTGTCTGTGACCCTGTTGGGTAGAAATCCCACAAAATAAACCTGGGGAGGTATATCATGTTCCATAAGTGTGTCCAAAAGGAACAAAATGTTTTGGCTGGAGTTGGGCATTTATGAAAAATCGTGTTAGCAGTCTTGGTGGATAGAGAAGAGTAATAGGCACTAAGTCATATGAGTTGGCTGATCCCCACCTTCAGCAGAAATCTTTTACAACATGGTCTGCATTCAAGTTTAAGTGTAACTTTACTTAAAAATGCAATTTTTATCTTCCACAATCCTTGCCTCAACTTGGGTACATTCAGCTTGCCCATAAATGGTTTGAGTCTGCTGAACCGGCAGAGATTCAAACCCTTTATGGCTGGCTTAGCTGGGACGTGTCTAAATAGAATACACATAGGAAGCAAACCCTGAAGCCCCCCACTCCCCCAACAAACACACAAGAGCCAATGACCAGGTTGTTAAAATATAATCTAGAAATATGGAACACCTTGTACAGATATTACATTTTCTTGTGAGTTCTGCTACGCTTTCATGTGACCATAAGCATTAATGGGACTACCATAATGTCCATAAAAGGGGTGTCCTGGGTATTTATCTGTACCCTCTCCCATATCTCATAAATAGCAGTCCATCTTTAGTAGCACAAATGTATTTTTCTGCTTGTGTAAAAGTAAAAAAAAAATACACAAAACAATTGAGTGCAAAGCGACCCTAGTGTAATTCTATGGTAAAGGTAAAAATACTACAATGGAGAAACGCACATTGAGTAAAGATAGATACAGTATAAGGATTCCACTGTGGCCCCACTCCCAAAACCACCTAAAGATCCCGAAAGGGGAAGGGGGAGCCATAGACGTTCAACCTAGCTGCCCGGATCCCGGTGACATGAGGAAGGAGGCCATGCCTCCGAAATGCATTGTCATGGCAACTGTTTGATGTCCTCATTCTCTTCCCCCATGTATCCTGCTTGAGTGGGTTTGTGTGTCCTCGAAGAGCAACACCGGCTGGACTGGGCGCATGTGCTTTAGGATCTGCACGTCAAGCCTGGTGGTGGATAGCCTTGAATGTGCTGCCAGGATCCAGCCAGCTAGGTTGAACGTCCAAGGCTCCCCCTTCCCCTGTCGGGATCTTGAGGTGGTTTTGGGAATGCGGCGACGGTGGAATCCTTATGCTGTATCTATCTTCACACAGTGTGAGTTTGACCAGTGTAGTGTTGTAGTGTCTCCACAAGCCCCTGTTCTTATGAGGCTATTGGACAGACATTATACATGAGAGCTTCATTGTAACTTTTAGCAATGTGTTTTCACATCCCAACTGACCCGCCCCAAATTGCAACACCCTCTGCAGAAAGGACGGGACTTTCCAACTGTATTGCCTTATACTAACACATAATTAAATTATCTTTGCAATGTCATTTCTGCACATAAACATCTTTAGTATTATTTTCTATGCCAGGTTCCCTTCCAATTCTGACATGTTTATTTAAGTAGTCCCATTTCATACTTGTTATCTTTATTTAGGATCAACGGCTTCACATTAAATCAGAAACACCTTGAAAAACTGTGCAAAGTCCTCCAGCAGTACAGCCAACTAACAAATTTGGAGTAAGTCTATTCATCCTTACCACATTTTGTTGCTTGTTCTGCTGCACTGTGTATTTTTTATTTAAGACCCTATCAATTTTATTGTTTAGTTTATCTGAGAATCATTTGGAAAATGTGGGAATTAGCCAGTTGACCCAGGTCCTTCCTCACCTAAAATCACTACACTCAGCCAAGTAAGTTCATCAAAGACATGCTCCTTCTTGCCTTTAAAGTGTATCTCTCTTTCCTACCTAATGAAGACAGACATTTTGCCATCTTACTAAATGTTAAAGCTGAACTCAGGTATGTGACAAAAACAGTGCCCTCACACTGCAAGGTTTAAATGCTCATTTAGTCTAGGGCAGGGGTCTGCAACCTTTAAGACATAAAGAGCCACTTGGACCCGTTTCCGAAGGAAGAAAAAAACTGGGAGCAGTGGAATCTTATCTGATATAATTGATATTGTACAGTATTGCATTTGCTGGGCATGTGGAGGTGGAATCTTATCTGATATTGTCAATATCAGATAAGATTCCACATCCACATGCCCAGCAAATGCAATACTGTACAATATCAGATAAGATTCCACCTCCACATGCCCAGCAAATACAATACTGTACAATATATCAGATAAGATTCCACCTCCACATGCCCAGGCTGGCCCCAGCCCCCAGCCCTAGACTAGGCCGCCCCCCCTCCCAGTCCCAGACACTTCCAATCCACACATGATGCCGATCCTCACCTGCGCTGCCTGCTATCTGTGTCACTCGTCGTCTGTCTCTCTCTCTTCGCAGGGCCACGGTCTTTGATCCGGAGCGGAGCCTCCGCGGGGGATATGTTGGCGGCTGAGCTGAGAGCTCTCGAGTCTCATACAGGATTTATATATCGCCAACACCGGTGTCCCCATCAGCGGTGTCTCCATCAGCGGTGTCCCCATCATCGGAGTCCCCATCATTGGTGTGCCCATCAGCGGTGTCCCCATCAGCAATGGTGATGGGGACACCGCTGATGGGGACATGGGGTCACTGTTGATGGGGACACTACTGATGAGGACATGGGGTCACTGCTGATGGGGGCATGGAGTCACTGCTGATGGGGGCACTGCTGATGAGGACACCGCTGTTATTTTATACATAACTGATTTGTTTTTCGGCCCCCGAATACTTGTAAAATCTATAATGTGGCCCTCGTGTTTGGAGACCCCCTGCGCTAAGGGAAAATGCCCTTTCAGAATGAACAGTCCTTTTTGCCTTTAGTAAATCAACCCCATAGTGTAAAGGCCTAGTCTTTATTAAACTAGTTATTTGCTTATCAGCTTCCATATTCCACCCTTTAAATCCCACTACTGCCTGGGCTGATCCCTTGTCTGTAAAGAATATATACAATAGTAATAGTTAAGATGGGGGGAACCAAAAGACCAGCTATCTAAAGTCACTTTGAATTCTTCATGGGGCACATTGGTCAACACTGTAAGGAAATTTGGATGTTGTATACCCCATTAATATTATCTTTATCTTTTACAGTCTGAGCGGTAATAACATCTCCCTGGGTGGAATTCTGTCCCTGATTAAGGTTTTGTCTTCTTTAGAGAATCTGACTGATGTAGACATCAGGCAAGTGTTGGGTCTCGTTAGTTATACCAGAATTTTTTAAATGCCTTGTTCTTAAAGCTAACCAGATGTCACCTTCTATGCAGCTTTGGAAATCCCCAGAAAGTGATGTTAGTATTCCAGGAAATGAAAAGGTACTAAATTAAATTATATAACATACAAGGCGCGAATCACAAAGGCTTTACATAAGGATACGGCGCTCTAATTTAGCCATATGACTGTAGTTTTTATATCTCATTGGACTCTACTCCTGTCATGCATGAACATTTTGCTTAAGAGCCTATGATAATGGGCTTTGGTTCACATCAAACAACTTTTGCATTCCATACAATTCTTGAAAATGGCAAACCTTCTTGGCGTATATCAGAGAGTACCGTATGTCAAATGCAGGTTAGAAAGAAGGTCAATCATATTTAAAATGCAATTATTCTTGAATTACATCAGAAGCATCTCATACTGATGCCTGGTATGCTTTTTAAATCCCTACAGTGAGGCCTCGTACACACGACCGAGTTTCTCGGCAAAAACCAGCAAGAAACTTGCTGGGAGATATTTTTTTGCCGAGGAAACCGGTCGTGTGTACATTTTCGTCGAGGAAACTGTCGAGAAACTCGACGAGCCAAAAAGAGAGCATGTTCTCTATTTCCTCGACGGGAATGGAGAAAATTGCCTTGTCGAGTTCCTCGACGGCTTCACAAGGAACTCTTTGAGGAAAACGATGTGTTTCGCCCGTCGAGTTCCTCGGTCGTGTGTACGAGGCCATACTGTTTTTTGTCTTTTGTATAGACTTGAGAAAGTGAAAGTTCAACTGAATATTCAGTTTAACCGCTTAAGTACCGGCCCATGTAGATATATTTCAGCAGAATGGCACGGACAGGCATATCAACGTACCTGTACGTCCCCTTTAAATGCCTGTCTGTGTGGTCGTGACAATGGTCCAAGAAATTTGTCAAAAGTGTCCGATGTGTCCGCCATAATGTCGCAGTCACAAAAAAAATCACTGATCGCCGCCATTACTAGTAAAAAAATAATAATTAATAAAAATGCAATAAAACTATCCCCTATTTTGTAAACGCTATAAATTTTGCGCAAACCAGTCAATAAACGCTTATTGCGGGGTTTTTTTACCAAAAATATGTAGAGGAATACATATCGGCCTAAACTTTTTTTTTTTGGGGGGGGGGGGGGGGGAATTTATTATAGCAAAAATTTAAAAATATTGCATTTTTTTCAAAATTGTCACTCTATTTTTGTTTATAGCGCAAAAAATAAAAACCGCAGAGGTGATCAAATACCACCAAAAGAAAGATCTATTTGTTGGAAAAAAAGGACGTCTCACGTCTCACGACCGCGCAATTGTCAGTTAAAGCGACGCAGTGCCGAATCGCAAAAAGTGGCCTGGTCCTTTTGCTGCAAAATGGTCCGGGGCTTAAGTGGTTAAATCAGTTAATACATTCCAGGTGCATCAAAACAAAAAGTGTACAAACTCTGCAGTTTAATAGTAAAAACGGTGCTGTGCTCAAACACAGCAATAAATAAAATCAAGAAAAACGATGTCACATAACATAAATATATCAAGTAAAGAATCCAAGTGAATAAATGGTTACTGTCCCTTTAAATGGCATGGGACAATAATGTGCCAATGGCATATATGCAATTCAAAAGCAAAACAAATAAACAATATCTGTCCCTTTAAATCACATGAGTGTCTAAGTAATATATGATTCAGTTAATCTATATATCGTGTGACCAGTCTGTGAAAAAAAAAAAAAAAATAAACTTAAATTTAAGACTTATAAAAAATATGGATGTGTCTGATTTAAACATATATATCCTGATAGTTTTAGTCCACTCCCCCACAGTGATAATCACCACCTACACACTGTACTCACCAGAAGATGTGGCTCCTTAACCACTTCCTCTTCATCACTCTGTAAGTAAACACAGTATTAGAAGAAACTTTGCCTGTCTGAGACATATGGAGTGATAGTAATAGGATCTGGATAGAAACTTTACTTTTTTATTATGGAAAATTATGACTTTGGCTAGATACAATAGGTCAGTTCATGGGGGAAGCCACCCCCGCTGGGAGAAAACAGTGATTATTGTTAGCGGCTATAGCAGCCACTAACGATAATCACAAGAGAATGCAGCCAGCAGGCTGGTTGTACCCAAGTTTGTTTGAACGGTTAACTTGGTAAACTCAGCCTGCCCACTAACGGTTCAAATCTCAGTCGGTTCCTGCTGAACCAGCTGAGATTCAAACTATGTATGGCCGGCCTAAAGGTGGGGTACAGTTCAGACCTGAATCAGTAAGCAGTCCACACAGTCCTGGTCTGATGTGGTAAAACTGTACAGAGTAGGCCATGATAACATTGGTAATGTTGGTGGTAAGAGCTGTAGAACTGGTGTCACAAGCCTCAGCCTAGATGAGCCCACATTACCTCAGCTCAGCCTATAAAGCCACTGCTCAGCCTCTGGCTGCTGTTACTGCATGAGAGGAGGCGGTATTGTTCCTCTGACACTGTACAGGATGGGCAGGCTATTTAACCACTTAAGACCCGGACCAAAATGCAGCTAAAGGACCAGGCCCCTTTTTGCGATTCGGCACTGTGTCGCTTTAACTGACAATTGCGCGGTCGTGCGACGTGGCTCCCAAACAAAATTGGCGTCCTTTTTTTCCCACAAATAGAGCTTTCTTTTGGTGGTATTTGATCACCTCTGCGTTTTTATTTTTTTTATTTTTTGCGCTATAAACAAAATAAGAGCGACAATTTTGAAAAAAATTCAATATTTTTTTACTTGTTGCTATAATAAATATCCCCCAGCGACCCACGGCTGGGCATTATACAATCACGTACAGGTACGTGATTGTGCCCAGCCGTGCCATTCTGCCAACGTATATCGGCGTTAGGCGATCCTTAAGTGGTTAAAAAATACAAAATTATATAAAGATTTAGAGTGCCATTAGGTATTTTGCAGTTATGCAGAACTGCAAAAAGAGGAATTGTGTAATTGTGCTTTGTGTATTTTGCAGGGAAGCGTCTTTCTCATCTCAAGAAGAAAAGAAACCTTTAAAATCATTCAGGTAAATATTATAAGTAGAAATAGTTAGCAAGACATTTGTAGAAACTGCTAATGCAGTTTTTTCGACTTATTTTTAGGAGCATGTGTAACTGTAATGCCTTGTACACACGATCGGAATTTCCGTCGGGATAAACTCCGACAAATTTTTCTGACGGAATTCCGTTCAAGCTGTCTTGCATACACACTGTCACACCAAATTCCAACCGTCCAAAACGCGGTGACGTACAACACTACGACGAGCCGAGAAAAATAAAGTTCAATGCTTCTGAGCATGCGTCGACTAGATTCTGGGCATGCGTGGTTTCTTCTCCATCGGAGTTCCATACAGATGAATGGAATTTCCGTTAGAAATTTTTCATCGGAATAAAAAAGAACATGTTCTCTTTTTAAGTCCGTTGGAATTTCTGATGGAAAAACTCAGATGGGGCGCACACACGGTCGGAATATCCGATGAAAAATGTTTCTATCGGAAATTCCTATTGTGTGTACAAGGCATAAGGTTCATGTCAGTAGAACCATACATTATTTTGCCTACAATTGTGTTAAATGCTAACTAGACATGTTATGTTAAGAGTGGGCTAAAGGGAGCCAAGGAGCTCTTCATGAAACCAGTGTGAAGCACAGTACAGCCTTCCTAGAACAGAAGAACAGAACATGTCTCATTGTTCATTCGTCTGCAAGTCGTTCAAAATACGGCCGCTCGACTAGTGACCGGAAAAAAAAACATGGGAATCAATCTCACCTTCACTGAGATCCCTTCATTGGTTGCCAGTAAAAGACAGAATCACTTTCAAGGCACTCTGCCTAATACATAAGTGTATTTAAGGCAACGCCCCCCAATATCTATGCGAAAAAATAAAAGCCCATAACCCTAATCGCATTCTGCGATCCACCAATCAAAACCTACTCCAGATACCCAAAGCCAGATACAAGTCCAAAGGAGATCGAAGATTTGCAGTCCAGGGACCTCGTCTGTGGAATGCACTACCAACCACCATCCGACTGGAGTCGGACCACTTGGCCTTCAGGAGAAAGATTAAAACCCATCTCTTCTGAGGTCAAGGGGTTCCTTACCCATGAAATGGATACAGCGCCCAGAGGCGATTCAGTTCGCATGTGTTGCGCTTTACAAGTTTCTCACTCACTCACTCAAGCCTCGTACACACGGCCGAGGAACTCGACGTGCCAAACACATCGAGTTCCTCGGCCAGTTCAGCACTGAAGCCGCCGAGGAGCTCGGCGGGGAGAGAGCTCCCATAGAACAACAAGGAAATAGAGAACATGTTCTCTATTTCCTCGCCGAGCTCCTCGTCGGCTTCCTCGGCCGAAAGTGTACACACGACCAGTTTCCTCGGCAGAATTCAGCCAGAAACTCGGTCGGAAGCTGAATTCTGCCGAGGAAACTGGTCGTGTGTACGGGGCCTGACTCCCTCATTGTCATTATAAATTTCAAGAATAAGGCATTCATTACCCTTTATAGAATAGTGGGCCAACCTCACTATAGCATATGCAAAATTAGAAACACAGAAGGGTATCTGTAGAAAAAAGACTGGTCCATCAAAGCCCCGTTTTTTTATTTGGATACTTTTAATTCATCCATTTATTTATTTATGTTTATTTTGAGTATAGATCTATGTTTGTCCCTCACGTTTTTAAATTCACTTACTGTTGACCGACTCGCTACCTCTGCTGGAAGTCTATTCCAAGCATCAACTATTACTTTCAGTAAAATAAAACTTTCTAAGATTAGTTTTGAACTTTCCTCCTGCTAGCTTGAGATCGGGTTCATGATCTTGACTTTGCATTGAAAAAACTGCACTCTGAACCTTAGTCACACCCTAATGTATTTAACCAACCTGGCTGTCAGTATTCCCGAGTCTGGCTCGGGGTGAGATTTTTGTGCTGCGATCGGTAACCCCGAGCCAGACTCGGGCTCGCCTCGCAGCATCCACAGGCACAAGTTACTTACCTTGTCCCTGGATCCTGCGATGCCTCCTCGCTGTGTGAGCGAGCAGCATCCTCGCTCGATTCACACAGTGTCCCTGTGTGCCGCCGATCTCCGTTCCCTGCGACGTTACGACGCACAGGGGCGGAGAACGGCGCCAAATTCAAAAAAGTAAATAAACACATTACATACAGTATACTGTAATCTTATAGATTACAGTAAGGGGTGTAAAAAATACACACACCCTCTGTCCCATAAAACAATTTTTCCCCTTAGATGGATGCTTGTTTTGTCTAGGGGAATCGGCTAGTTGTTTTAAAATATGAGCCGTACTTACTGTTTTCGAGATGCATCTTCTCCGTCGCTTCCGGGTATGGGTCTTCGGGAGCGGGCGTTCCTTCTTGATTGACATTCTTCCGAGAGGCTTGCGACGGTCGCATCCATCGCGTCACTAGTAGCCGAAAGAAGCCGACGTCGGTGCGGCTCTATACTGCGCCTGCGCACACACTGACGTTCGGCTTCTTTCGGAAAATCGTGACGCGATGGATGCGACCGTCGGAAGCCTCTCGGAAGACTGTCAATCAAAATAGGAACGCCCAGTCCCGCAGCCCATACCCGGAAGCGGCGGAGAAGATGCATCTCGTAAACGGTAAGTACAGCTCATATTTTAAAATAACTAGCTGATTCCCCTAGACAAAACGAGCATCCATCTAAGGGGAAAAAGTGTCATGTACGGGTGAACCCCCGCTTTAAGTGAGTTATTCCTAAGAATTACAGGCCTACAATTTAAAATGCCAAATTTCCATGCAAAATAATGGTACCGCTTTCAGCACCTAAAATCTGAAATAATCATACCGCCAGGGAGGTTAAAGGTTTAATTTTTTTCCTCAAGATTGTACACATTAAAAGAGATGTATGGTATTCCTTTGTTCAATCATACTTATCTAGGTGGATGCAGCATTGGTCTGATGCTGCATTTGTCCCCCACCAGCTCTAACGCCGAGAACCGAGTGATCAAACAAAGCTGATCGCTTCCTGAGCAGAGAGCTGGTAACTGTCAGTCACTGCTCTCTGCTCTGCCCCCCTCTCGTGCTTGCTGGAGCGCTGGGCTGTGAAGGGGGCGAGAGCGACCCGCTCAGGCTCTCAGAGCCTGAGAGGCTGAGCCGGGTGGTGGTACAGGCATGTGGCCAGATTCCAAGCATATGGTCGCAATCCTTCCCGAGCCTGGACCGTCACAATCCTTCCCGAGCCTGGATCGACTCTGTGACGTCAGCCACAGATAATAATTTATAAATGTTGCTTGCTGTAAACAATTGTTGTTTGTCATAGTATGTTTTTTTACAAGTGAAATAAGCATTGTTTATTGTTGAATGCGGGCTGTAATGCGCAATTGCTGGTGTTATTCTATTTTCCGATATGGATAATTGTGTTTGCAGATAGGATACAGCAAAACAAATTGATGAAGAGTATTATACTTTTGTTTATATTGATGTTTTTTCTGCCTTATTTGCATTTCATTTCACTGCAGTCTTACAGAGTACCGCATGACTTCCTCAAAATTGCAGAGGATCCTACGACTTCTGAAACAATGTCCTGATCTCACACAGATAAAGTAAGAAGAAGGTTCCTCTTTAAAGTCTCTTGTTAAAGTCTGCTCAAATAGCCACACACAATTCTTTTTTTTCATCAGAGTAGTAAAGTCTAGAACGACTGTGTGACGAACCCTCGTCCTCAAACAGGACTATGTCCGCCGTCAATGCTTCCTCTGTTCAGAACCAGCACTATCCAAGACTCTTCAGCCCACCCAGTCACCAGACAACACCAGTGTAGAGTGGCAAACAACAAACTAATTTATTATCACACATAGACACAACAGTTATCCCACTCTGGACCATCACCCCTCCCTTTGGAATTCAGGGTGGGGTTAACTGTCCAATCAGCAAGGAGAGCTGTTGGAGGAATCCCCCCCCCCCCCACAGCCAGGGCAGACAGAGGGCCAGGTTCTCCAAGATCCCGCTTTGGCGTAGTGTAAGCCATTTACACTACGCCACCGTAACTTACTGGAGCAAGTGCCGTATTTTCTTCAAGCACTTGCTCCGTAATATGCGGCGGCGTAGTGTAAATGGCCCGGCGTATGGCCGCGTAATTCAAAGGGGGCGGCTTGTATTCAAATTAAGCGCGCCCCCATGATGATTGAACTGCGCATGCGCCGGGCTGAAAATAGCCCAGTGTGCATGCTCCAGCTCACGACGGAAAACGTCAATGACGCCGACGTGAGCGTCATTGACGTAAAGTCGTATTCGTGAACGACTTAGGAAAACAACGTAACCGACGGAAAAAGCCGACGCGGACCCGACTCCATACTTAACATTGTATACGGCGGACTGGCGTAAGGTTACCCCTCATATAGCAGTGGTAACCTTACACTTACGGAAACGACGTACGCGATGACTACGTGACGCAAATTCGTTCGGGATTCGGCGTATCAGGCTCATTTGCATAGTCAAATGAGACCTGAACGTAAATGCCACCTAGCGGTCAGCGTTGTATTGCATTTAGGATCCGACGGTGTAAGTGACCTACACCAGTCAGATCCTAGCCTAATTCCGGCGTATCTTGTTTTTCGAATACAAAACAATGATACACTGGTGGGAATTTTGAATTACGCCGGTGTATCTGTAGATACACCGGCGTAACTCTTTTGAGAATCTGGCCCACAGACAATAAAACAATGGAATACAACCACACCACAAATGATCTCAGCAAAAGAGTCCAACAGCATGAGACAACACACAATATATACATTTTACAAGGTTCCAGTACAGCTGTAAAGAGAGTCCGTCTAGTACAGATCAGAATGGAGTTCTCGGGCACCCCACCAAAAGTGACCTTTGTCACAGGCTGCCAGTGTTTTTTTATAGTCTGTGTCCCTGTTGCAGATTTTTGCATACTTTCTGTTTGGTGAAACCATTGCTAACATTGCATAATCGGTGCAATTCAATAAAGCCCTCAACTAAAACAGGGCTTAGGGAAACACTAGGCATTTCACAGAAAAGGGAAGGTACCACATCCCACCAGTAAGTCAAATTCACACGAATTCTTAATAATATGGATTTTTAAGGTGCCCCAGAAATATCACGACTTGGATTACAGTTAAATGGGGAATATACAACCCTATAAAAAAAATATTGGTACAGTATAAAAGAAAATTGTTAAAAAGGCATAAAAACTCTGCATATTCTTCTTTGCTGAACATTAATATTACAGTTTATCATACAATCCACACACACACAACATGGCAAGTCCCCTTATATTAAACAAACTTGTTTGACTGAAGATTCCTCTACGTGTTTCGCAAGATCCATAACCTGCTTCCTCAAAAGGGCAAGCAGACAGGTCATATGCCGTACTAAGTTATTTAGAGAAAAAAACAAAACAAAATACAAAAAAAAGACAGAGATGTTCCATAGATTGTGTATAACTTGTAATCAATTAAATGGTATGCTTGCAGAACACCTACATACATTGAATAGGGACAAACAGGCCAGGCACACCCCAAAGGGTTGTAATTCACCTGTACCTGTACGTCCTCTTTAAGTGCCCAGCCGTGGGTCCGAAGCTCCATGACCGCGGCCGCGGGACCCGCGGACCCGATTGCCGCTGGAGTCCCGCGATCGGTCCCCGGAGCTGAAGAACGAGGAGAGCTGTGTCTCCTGGGAACAATGACAAAAGCTCCCAGGAGACGGCATCGAGGAAGTGACGGAATACCCGCACACTACCCGATGAATCCATTTACAGGAAGCGGTCAGTAACATAAAGGATTACTAAGGTACAGTGGATCAAAAAAAAAAACATGCGGTTTAGTAATTATGCATATGAGCGTATCATTTTTTTTTTTTTGGTGGGGAAGTGGATCTTGGGTGGCAGTTCCCACACTTTTTTCCCCAGGACTTGACCCCTGGTGACAACAGTTGGTGCGATTTTTTGCAAATGGAAGAAACACAAAATAACTGTCAATCTCCCTCGGTCTGGGGCTCCATGCAAAATCTCACCTCGTGGACTTTCAATGATCATGAGAACGGTGTGGAACCAGCCCAGAACTACACTGGGGAATCTTGTCAATGATCTCAAGGCAGCTGGGACCGTAGTCACCAATTGGCAACACACTACGCCATAAAGGACTGAAATCCTACATCCCCCGCAAGGTCTCCCTGCTCAAGAAAGCACATGTACAGGCCCATTTGAAGCTTGCTAAGGAACACTCGAATTATTCAGAAGAGAACTGGGTGAAAGTGTTGTTTTCAGATAAGACCAAGATCGGGCTCTTTGGCATCAACTGAACTCGCCGTGTTTGGAGGAGAAATATTGCCTATGACCCCAAGAACTCCATCCCCACCGTCATACATGGTGGTGGAAACATTATGCTTTGGGAGTGTTTTTCTGCGGACAGGACAACTTCACCACATCAAAGGGACGATGGACACGGCCATGTACCATCAAATTTTGTGTGAGAACCTCCTTCCCTCAGCCAGGGCATTAAAAATGGGTCGTGGATGGGTATTCCAGAATGACAATGACCCAAAACACATGGCCAAGACAACAAAAGAGTGGCTCAAGAAGAAAAGCACATTAAGTTCCCGGAGTGTCCTAGAGTCTGCAGACCTTAATCCCATAGAACATATGTAGAGGGAGCTGAAGGTTCATGTTACCAAACGTTAGCCTCAAAACCTTAATAACTTGGAGAGGATCTGCAAAGATGTGTGCAAACCTGGTGGCCAACTACAACGTCTGACCTCTGTGATTGCCAACAAGGGTTGCCAACTAAAGCCCTGTACACACGATCAGTAAAAACCGATGAAAACGGACTGAAGGACCGTTTCATCGGTTAACCGATGAAGCTGACTGATGGTCTGATGTGCCTACACACCATCGGTTAAAAAAAACGATCGTGTCAGAACACGGTGACGTAAAACACACGACGTGCTAAAAAAAAAAAATTCAATGCTTCCAAGCATGCGCCGACTTGATTCTGAGCATGCGCGGCCTTTTGACCGATGCTTTTGCATACTAACGATCGGTTTTGACCTATCGGTTAGGCATCCATCGGTCAAATTTTAAAGCAAGTTCTCTTTTTTTTTGACCGAAGGATAACTGACCGATGGGGCTCACACACGATCGGTTTGGACCGATGAAACGGTCCTTCAGTCCGTTTTCATCGGTTTAGACTGATCGTGTGTACGCGGCCTAAGTCATGTCTTGCAAAGAGGTGATATACTTATTTTACGCATTAAAATGCACGTGCATCGGCATCTCAGCGATGCGCCGGGCACAGTGTTTCCCCGCTGCGCGCCCCCAGCGGCACGTGCAGGGAATGCACATAAAAGGACGTCCAGGGACGTCCACCCGGCAGTTGAGAGCCGCGCTGTGGATGTCTTTCGTCTATAGCGCGGCTCTCAAGTGGTTAAGTACATAATGGGGTTTATTTACTAAAGCTGGAAAGTGCGTACTTAAAAGTGGGGTATGCCCGTGCTAGACTTTTCACTTGTAACCAGGCTAACCTTACCTTCTTTGTTAAGAAAAAATAACTGAATGAGTAAAGGAATGACTCTTCTCTTCCATACAGCTTACGGAGTCTTGGTTTGAAGAGACAGTCTAAAATGAAACGGCTACTGCAGTGCTGGCTGTTTAGCAAACTCATAGGGGGTTCATTTACTAAACACAAACAGACTGTGAACTCTGCAAGTGCAGTTGCTCCAAAGCTTAGTAAATGAGGTAAAGCTTCACTTTGAAAAAAATAAAAAAACAATCACGTGCTAGGGGGAAAAAAAACGGAATTTTGCTTGTACATGATTGGATGACAGAAGTTTGTGGAGCTTCTGCCCATTTACCAAGCTTTGGAGCAACTGCAAAGTGCAGTCAATTTTCCTTTTAGTAAATCAACCCCATAACGCTCAGTGACACCGGTGGCATTGGTGCACCCACATCACTTTAAACAATTATAAAGTATAAAAAGGCTATTTAAATAAATACAGTACCTCACATAATTATAGTTTCCTTATAGGGTGCGCATACACCCAAACCTGTATATTTAAGCTCCTGACTTGCAGTTGTGACAGTTAGGTAACTTTATGAACTTTTGCCTTTAGAGCAACCCAATTACACGCTTTATGGTTGAAACAATATTTTTTTTTTGTTTTTTTTTGTTTTTAATCCTAACTTCTATCCTAATCGACCAGTTATTGATTAGAAAAAGTATTTCTCTCTACAGTCTATCTATGAATGCACTGAGCTACAAAATGATATCACACTTGCTGGAATACTTGCCACAGCTTTCCAATCTGATTCTGCTCAAGTAAGATAATTACAATGTAGATACATTGATAGTCATTTTATTTTTGATGCTTTCTCCATTTCCTTATCCCTTCCTTTCCCTTCCCTTTCCATAATTTATTTTCTGATCCTCTCCTTCCCCTTTCTCTATTCTTCCCTTTTCTCTATTCTCCTCCCACCCTCTTCTTTACCTCTTCTATAGCCTCCCCTCTCCTCCCTTTCCATCTCCTCTATTCTTCTCCCTCTATCCTTCCCCATACTCTCTTTCTTCACCCTACCATCTCTTCTTGTTTCTTTACAATGTTAGCCTCTCCTCCCAACTCACCTCCTCTCTTCCCTCGCCTCTCCTTCCCGCTCTTCTCCTCTCCTCCCAACTCACCTCCTCTCTTCCCATTCCCTCTCCTCTCCTTCCCGCTCTTCTCCTCCCAACTCACCTCCTCTCTTCCCTCTCCTCTCCTTCCCGCTCTTCTCCTCTATTCCAAACTCACCTCCTCTCTTCCCATTCCCTCTCCTCTCCTTCCCGCTCTTCTCCTCTCCTCCCAACTCACCTCCTCTCTTCCCTCTCCTCTCCTTTCCGCGCTTCTCCTCTCCTCCCAACTCACCTCCTCTCTTCCCATTCCCTCTCCTCTCCTTCCCGCTCTTCTCCTCTCCTCCCAACTCACCTCCTCTCTTCCCTCTCCTCTCCTTCACGCTCTTCTCCTCTCCTCCCAACTCACCTCCTCTCTTCCCATTCCCTCTCCTCTCCTTCCCGCTCTTCTCCTCTCCTCCCAACTCACCTCCTCTCTTCCCTCTCCTCTCCTTCCCGCTCTTCTCCTCTATTCCAAACTCACCTCCTCTCTTCCCATTCCCTCTCCTCTCCTTCCCGCTCTTCTCCTCTCCTCCCAACTCACCTCCTCTCTTCCCTCTCCTTTCCGCTCTTCTCCTCTCCTCCCAACTCACCTCCTCTCCTCTCCTCTCTTCCCTCTCCTCTCCTTCCCGCTCTTCTCCTCTCCTCCCAACTCACCTCCTCTCTTCCCATTCCCTCTCCTCTCCTTCCCGCTCTTCTCCTCTCCTCCCAACTCACCTCCTCGCTTCCCATTCCCTCTCCTCTCCTTCCCGCTCTTCTCCTCTCCTCCCTTATCTTACCTTCCCCTACCCTCTCATCTCCTCTTCTCATTCTTCCCCTCCTCTCCTGGTATAATTGATTTGGTCTCCTCCTTAGCATCAGTAAAAGTGACCTATCACCCAACTGTGTTTCCTTATTGGCTGATTCCATCAACCTCTGTCGCCGGATTACCGAAGTTGATATAAGGTAAGAATGAAAATATATTTCTTTGTCAACAGAATTTATAAAATTTACATTTTGAGTCAGGGGGATTTTCAATGGATGGGCTTTTTTTTATTTTTTATCTTACCTTTGAGGAAGGTAGGCAGTGACCCCCCAGCATTTCACATCAGGCTGACACTGGGAAGAATATACTGGCTGGAGAGCCAGACCTTAAAATGGAGTTCTTCCCAAAAGTGGAACCTCCGCTTTAAGCACTCTTCCCCCCCTTACATGCCACTTTTGGCATGTCATTTTTTTGGGGGGGGGAGTGGGGGCTTAGTTTTAAGTGGGACTTCCTGTCCCACTTCCTGCTTCCCCCTATGGGCCAACTAGGAAACTCCTCCTCTCCCTCTAGGTGGCCCCTCCCTCTCGGCAATTTTCTGGCACACGTGGCAGGTCCCAGAAAATTGCCTGTCCACTGGGAGAGTGCAGCGCGACTCTTGCATACGCAGTGTGCGCCGGCCATGAAGCCACAAGCTGTCACGGACAGGTGCCCACAGTTTCAATGGAGGCACAGTGTAGAGGAGGTGGAGAGGAGCGAGGCTCTGTGCATCCACACCGCAGGACCATGGAACAGGTGAGTGTCTGTTTATTAAAAGACAGCAGATACACTTTTTGTAGCTGCTGACTTTAAATAAACAAAAATAAAAATGGAACTCTGCTTTAGGACAAAAACTCCTAATCTCCCATTCACTAAACCCTGTAACTTTATGTTGCGGGTGTTGGGGGAGGGTGGAGTGATGCTTAGCCAGAAATTCTTTTTTTTTTAATTTATTTATGGTTTCAGTATGTGCCATTTAAACACAGAGGGCTAGATTCAGCAACAAGATACAGCGGCGTATCTCCAGATACGCCGCCGTAATTTCAAATCTGCGCCGTCGTATCTTTAAGCCGATTCTCAAAGGCAGATACGTTTAAAAAATAGGCTTCCTCCGCCGACGTAACTTGAATACGCCGGCGTATAATTGTGTGCAATTTTACGCTGGCCGCTAGGGGCGCTTCCGTAGATTTCAGCGTAGAATATGCAAATGAACTACATACGCCGATTCACAAACGTACGTGCGCCCGGCAGGATTTTTTTACGTCGTTTGCGTAAGGCTTTTCCGGCGTAACGTTGCTCCTGCTTCTATGAGGCGTACGCAATGTTAAGTATTGACGTCGTTCCCGCGTCGATTTTTGAATTTTTTACGTCGTTTGCGTAAGTCGTTCGCAAATAGGGCTGGTCGTAATTTACGTTCAAGTCGAAACAAATACGTCCTTGCGGCGTACTTTGGAGCAATGCACACTGGGATATGTACACGGATGGCGCATGCGCCATTCGTAAAAAACGTCAATCACGTCGGGTCACCACCCATTTACATAAAACACGCCCCCCTCATACTCATTTGAATTAGGCGCGCTTATGCCGGCCCCATTTACGCTACGCCGCCGTAACTTAGGAGGCAAGTGCTTTGTGATTACAGCACTTGCCTCTCTGATTTACGGCGGCGTTTCGTAAATACGATACGCTATGCCGCCGTAACATTGCGCGCCCCTACCTGAATCTAGCCCAGAGAGCGGTGTACAGGTCAATGGAATGGTGCCACCTTCTATACTAAAAATTGTGCAATGGTCTACACAGAAAAATACATTTACAATTATTGATTAAAGCGGTGTTCCACCCATAAAAAAATTATTAAAAGCCAGCAGCTACACATACTGCAGCTGCTGGCTTTTAATAATGGGACACTTACCTGTCCTGGAGTCCAGTGATGTCGGCACCCAAAGCTGATGTTTCCATCAACTGTTGGGTGCTTCCGCCGCCATTGCGAGTAGGGGGAACCCGGCAGTGTAGCCTTTTCGGCTTCACACCGGGAACCCTACTGCACATGCGCAATGCCCGCTCCTCTCTCTTACTGGCCCGGCGTCCGGGGAGGAGGAGGGGGCCGCGGTGACGTCACGGGCCACGGACCGGACTCCCGGAAGTGGTAAAGGATACCTGTCAAAGACAGGTATCCTGTCCCCCCTCCCCCTTGAAAGGTGCCAATTGTGGCACCGGAGGGAGGGGAGGAATCAGATGAGCGGAAGTTCCACTTTTGGGTGGAACTCCGCGTTAAGCCTACGTTCACATTGACTGTGGGTTAGAATACCCGCATGTCAGTCCGACTTCGGGAGCGATTTCAGAGACATCTGTGAGGCTTCCTGCACAGATGTCTATATAAATTGGCCCCCGAAGTCGCCAAAGGAAGTACAGGAACTACATTTGGGAATGGGTGCGGTGCCGCACCGATTCGGAGATGCCATTACCGGCAATAGCTGCCGATTTGGCATGCGATTTGACATGTCTAATTGCATGCCAAATCGCTCCAATGTGAACCTGGGCTCTTTTTTTTTTTCAATTTGCTTATTTAATTTTTTCATTATCTCCGTTCACTCTAAGTAAATGCTCTTTTTCCATTGCTCTCCAATATCTGTCTATCTATCACTGCTAATGTCTAGGGTCTTTCTTATCTTAGATCTTTTCCCATATCTGTTGTCTTTTCTATCATTAATGTCTTTCTCTTTTCCAGGTCAGCTGATAACATCCACTTACATTTACAGAGGCAGCCTATAGCTGACAAGGTCACCTGCAGGTAGGGGGACACAGTCCTACACACTGCCTAAACCTACAGCGTTTGTGCTTTATGTGACTTGTTATACCACTAAAAATCCACTGGAGGGCGATAAGACTTTGTAATTACATTTTCCTACATTTGTTTCTATTATTGTTAAATAACAATGTCATGCAGACCTGAAGAGATGGGACGGTTTTTGCATATTTTTGCATATGAATGTACACATGTACTTTTTGCACAAGTAGTTAGAATAAACATAGTTACAGGTACATTGAAAATATTTTCTAATGATCTGATTATTTCATATTAACTCCTGCAATGTACTGGAGCAAATGATGACTTCTGTATGACTCATATCTACAGTCAAAGTAGCTATTGTAGTCCTTCAGGAATTTTATGAGCATTACCTACTGGACAAAGAGAATCAACATACTGCCAAATGAAAAGAGCAATGGAATGGAGCTGTCACACTGCCAGGGACATAATCTAGTGTATGGCTAATTTTTATTGAAATCAAATACAGTAAGATAAGATACAAATTTTAAGGATCACTCTACAGTGGAACCTTGGTTTACGAGTAATGCGGTTAACAAGCATTTTGAAAGATGAGCAACTTTTAAAAAGAAATTCGGACTCGGTTTGCGAGTGTTGTCTTGAGCAGAATTCAAGCTAATGGGGTGTGCAGTACCGCATTTGGCCTGAGGTGTGGGGGCGCCGGAACTGAGCAGAGCCATTCGGAAATACTCCATTCCCGGGTGTTTCCGATCCTTTCCAAGGGTTTCTAAGGTCAGCCGAGCTGTCTCCGATCATTTCCGACGCTCTCCGGTGCCCCCCACCTCTGGCCTTTAATTTATCCTTTTTTTTTTCATCTCAGTGCTCATAATCTCCTCCCATCACCTTGCAGTCATTTCGTGTCTACATGTACCCTAACGATGTCTGCATGATATTTCTGATGGAGTGCTTCCTGATGGTTCCTGATGGTGACAACAGTGAACCAAGTGTGTTTACGTTTGTAGTCCCTATCAGAATCCATGTGAAAGCATGACAACACAAAAGCACAATTGGGAGAGAGGGGCGGGATGTTGTCATCCTATAACAGAAACGCTTGAATAGGGACCACAGTGGTATTGTTTTAATGAAAGCTGCAAATTTAAACATTCTAAATAACTTTTGAAATTATGTTAATGTGCTTTTAAGAAGGTTCCACAGTGAGGCCCCGTACACACGTCCGAGGAACTCGACGGGCAAAACTTATCGTTTTGCTCGTCGAGCTCTGTGTGAAGCCGCCGAGGATCTCGGTGAGCCAACTTTCCTCATTGAACAACGAGGAAATAGAGAACATGTTCTCTATTTGGCTCGACGAGGAACTCGTCGGCTTCCTCGGCGAAAGTGTACACACGGCCGGGTTTCTCGGCAGAATTCAGCTCCGATCGAGTTTATGGCTGAATTCTGCCGAGAAACTCGGTCGTGTGTACGGGGCCTGACTGTTATAGCATAAGCATTCTTTACTGCATATACAGACTGATTTTACTGTTCTGGTTTTAGTAACACTTTAAGTGGCTCAGCCACTGAGCCTACCTGTGTGACAGATGCAGCAGCCAACAGAGAGCTCAGTAACCTCGAACCCATGAATTTACCAGGTTCAGTGTTACTGAGCTTCAATGAGGACAGAGTGCCGCCCTAATTGACCTCATGGGTGGCATGGCTCTTAGTTTGGTGATCTTAAAGTGGATGTAAACCCCCCAAAAAAAATGTTTTTGGATGTCACAATGTAGAGAATAAGATTTCCTATCATCTGTGCCCAGTCTTGCCACACAGAGTTAATCCAGCGCTGAGCAATCCTCTTTTTGATTGTTCAGTGAAATAAAACAGACTTCCAGATAAAGACCAAAGTCCTTGCTTGAGTGACAGGTTATTTACATATCTCGTGCACTGCTTGCAGACATGCACAGCTTCTGTAAAATGCACAATTCACATCCCCTTCTCCTCCTCTCCTCTCCCGTCCAGCTCTCCCAGGATTGGCTGTCTTTCCTGTGTTTTGATTAAATGTTTTCAAAATATGGGGTGATCCACAGTTCAGTGTAAACAGCCATCAGAATTTACATAGACAAGAAGCTGTGCATGTCTGCAAGCTAGTGCACGAGATATGTAAATAACCTGTCACTCAAGCAAGGACTTTGGTCTTTACCTGGAAGTCTGTTTTATTTCACGGAACAATAAAAAGAGGATTGCTCAGCGCTGGATTAACTCTGTGTGGCAAGACTGGGCACAGATGATAGGAAATCGTATTCTCTACATTGTGACATCAAAAAAATTTTTTTTATTGGGTTTACATCCACTTTAAGGGTAATTGCAAAACTAACAATTATTCGTATTGGTTTGCGTTCCATTTGAAACGCAGGTGCCTTCTAACATTCATATTATAAATGTATGGAAAACCAAAAAAAAAAAAAAAAAATGCCATATGATTCATAAAATGTTGGAGAGGGAGTGTGTAGACATTTTGTGCTGTATAAAATAACCTCTACATTCTCATTTGGATTAAATATGGATATGAAGGCATTTGTCACACACTACAGAAAAACATTCATATCCATTTGTTCTGTATGCAGTATGTACTCACTGCTGGGTGTCTAACACCTTGCCTTTCAGATTAAACAGCTGTAGGATTGGGAAGCTTGACGCGGCTCCGCTCATGAAAGTATTGATCCAGAATCCTAATCTGCTGGAAGTCAGGTGCGTCAATTAGTATGGAATTTTGCGCTCGTCTCCCAGGTTGATGTGTGATGTTCATCTATTGACATGTACCGTACATTGGGGTGCTATTCTTACTGAATCACACCAACACATTTACCTTGTGTTGTCATGTCTCGCAATAACAGGCGTGTTCCCGCAATTGTGTGAATAGGCCTCAAGTCTACTCAGTGGCGTCACTAGGGTTGGTATCACCCGGTGCGGTAAAACATGGTGTCACCCCCCCTCTGTCTAGACTGCCCAGCACCAAGCAGGCAGCGCACGGGCAACGGAGCGCACCCCAAACCAGCCCCTGTAAATGATAGTATAGGGCAGTATAGTGGCAGGTTAGGGTAGTATAGAGTGGTATAGTGACAGGTTGGTGTAGTGGGGTGGTATAGGACAGGTTAAAGTGGTATTGGGCATGTTGGGTTGATATAGGGTAGTTTGGGGTGGTATAGGGAAAGTTAGGGTTGCATAGGGCAGGTTGGGGTGGTATAGGGCAAGTTAGGGTGGTACAGGGCAGGTTGGGGTGGTATAGTGCAAGTTAGGGTGGCATAGGGCAAGTTGGGATGACATAGGGCAGATTGGGGTGGTACAGGGCAAGATAGGGTGGCACAGGGCAAATTGGGGTGGCATGGGAAGATTTGGGGTGGTACAGGGCTGGTGTGGTGGCACAGGGCAGGCTGAGTGGTACAGGGCAGGCTGGGGTGGTACAGGGCAGGCTGGTGTGGTACAGGGCTGTTTGGGGGGGTACAGGGCAGGCTGGGGTGGTATAGGGCTGTTTGGGGTGGTACAGGGCAGGCTGGGGTGGTACAGGGCAGGCTGGGGTGGCACAGAGCAGGCTGGGGTGGTACAGGGCAGATTGGGATTGCACAGGGCAGGCTGGGCATGTCAGCTAAAAAAACAAAAAAAGAACAGGATGGTGTCACCCCTCTAGCGGGTGTCACGCGGTGCGGACCGCACCCCCCGCACCCCCTTAGCAACGCCTCTGAGTCTACTTACTGGAAGTCACTTGGTTTGTTAAATGTGAAATATGTGTAAAGCTGATCACACAAACAGAAATGATCAAGCAATAAAAATCACACTGGGGGTTATTTACTAAAGGCAAATCCATGTTGCACTACAAGTGCAAACTACTAGCCAGATTCAGGTGGAGTTACGCCGGCGTATCAGTAGATACGCCGTCGTAACTCCGAATCTGCGCCATCGTATATTTAAGCGTATTCTCAAATTGAGATACGCTTTAATGTTGCTAAGATACGACCGCCTGCGCCGTCGTATCTTAGCTGTCTATTTACGCTGCCCGCTAGGGGCGTGTACGCTGATTTACGCCTAGAAAGCGAGATACGCCTTTTCACGAACGTACGCTTGCCCTTTGGCAGTAAAGATACGCCGTTTACGTAAGGCGTTTTCAGGCGTAAAGATAAACCACCAAAAAGATGGCGCAGCCAATGTTAAGTATGGACGTCGGCACCGCGTCGAATTTTAAATTTTTTACGTCGTTTGCGTAAGTCGTCCGTGAATGGGGCTGGCCGTAATTTACGTTCACGTCGAAACCAATGAGTCTTTGCGGCGTAATTTGGAGCATGCGCACTGGGTTATGTCCACGGACGGCGCATGCGCCGTACCTTCAAAACGTCAATTACGTGGGGTCATGCCTTATTACCATAAAACACGCCCACCTCTTCCCAATTTGAGTTAGGCGCGCTTACGCCGGCACATTTACGATACACCGCCGTAACTTAGGACACAAGTGCTTTGTGAATACAGCACTTGCCTCTCTAACTTACGGCGGCGTTGCGTATATGAGATACGCTACGCCTGCCTAACGTTAGGCACGTCTACGTGAATCTGGCTATACAAGTACAAAGTGCACTTGAAATTGCAGGCGCTGTTGATCCGAGGGGGACATGTAAGAAAAATAAAAAACAGCATTTCAGCTTGCACATGATTGGATAATAAAATCAGCAGAGCTTCCCCTCATTTCAGATCTTCTCCTCTGATTTACAGTGACTGCACTTCCAAGTGCACTTTCAGTGCAATTTCAAGTGCACTTTGCACTTGTAGTCTGGGCTGTCTTTAAGGCTGGGAAAAGGGGGCATTTGCCCCGGGTCCAGTCATTGTTGTGGGGTCCAAAGCAGCTGCCCCTTGAGCCCGCTCTGCCTAAAAAAATAGTTGACAAGTGGATTTGGGAGGGCCCAAGAAAATGTTTGCCCAGGGTCCAATTAATATTAAAGATGGCCCTGCTTGTAGTGCAAAGTGGATTTGCCTTTCGTAAATGACCCCCATTGTGTGTGGGTACCAACAGTCACAACAGTGGAACTTTGCATATTGGCAGCGCACCCATATGCTGTATTACTATAGAGGAAATTGCTACCATTGACTAAGCATGCTACTTCCTTTATTTTGGAGAACCTCAAACAGGTCTGGGACAAGGGGTGGGCAGGAGGGACAGCTGCCCTGGGCACTTTAGTACCATGGGAGGTGGGAGGGAGGCACCACAAAGAGATTGAGGGGAGGGGATTTGTGTTGCAAGAGGGAATTTGAGGGCCGGCAGGGGGTAATAATTAAGTTGGGAGAAGTGGCGACTGGCGCTGGAGGATTTTGGGGGGCCCCTCCAGGTCCACATTCACCCGACACGTGTGGAGCCCTCCAGCGGTCACGACTCTCCTGGTGTGTAGATTTTTATGTCCACTGTATGTGACCTTGTTGGACATTCCAGTCTAAAACCATAGAAATTAATATAGAATTGCCCCCTCCCTCCCCCTCCTCCATCTCTTCCAGCTGTAACAAGCTCCATTGGGAGCCATCAGGGAAGCACAAACCATAGCGCGATAAATCAAATCTTGGATTCTGTTGTTGATTTTTAAAGGCATTCTGGTTCAGTGAGCATGTTAGTGCATTCATTAATTTTTTACAGATATTTGAATAAAAAGGTTAATTGAGCTATGCATTGTGCTTCCCTCTTTGTTTTTTCCTGATAAAAAGCCATGGGCCCAGATTCAGAAAGAATTTACGTTGGCGTATCTATTGATACGCCGCGTAAATTCTAGCATGCGCCGGCGTATCTTTTTTCTGTATTCAGAAAGCAAGATACGCCGAAATTTGGCTAAGATACGACTGACGTAAGTCTCTTACGCCGTCGTATCTTAGTTGCATATTTACGCTGGCCGCTAGGTGGCGCTTCCGGGGATTTACACGTAGAATATGCAAATTAGGTAGATACGCCGATTCAGAAACGTATGTCCGCCTGGCGCATTTTTTTACGTCGTTTACTTAAGGCTTTTTCCGGTGTAAAGTTACCCCTGCTATAAGAGGCGTATCCTATGTTATGTATGGACGTCGGGCCAGCGGCGAATTTTCCGTGGATTACGTTGTTTGTGTAAGTCATTCGCGAATAGGGCATCATTTGGAGCATGCGCACTGGGATACGTTCACGGACGGCGCATGCGCCGTTAGTCAAAAACGTCATTTACGTGGGGTCAGCCTTCATTGCCATACAACACTCCCACTGCATGGATAATTTGAATTCTGCGGGCTTACGCCGGACCACATACGCTACGCCGCCTTAACTTAGGGCGCAGGTTCTTTCTGAATACAGAACCTGCCTCACTAAATTACGGCGGCGTAGCGTATCTGAGATACGCTACGCCCTCACAAATTTACGCCGGGCTTTTTGAATCCGGCCCATGAACACTTCACTGTGGCACTTTGCAATTGTTCAACCCAAACATCACCCTTAAATTTAAAAAATCAACACAATTTTTAATAAATGATGTCTATAATATCAAGTTCTATGGATATACTAAAAATGAAAAAGAGATAGCTGGTAGCTGTGGGCATCACAGGCAATTCATACATGAGGCCCATTAGCAGCTAGAAATGTCAGAATTGATTGGAGTTCATCACTAAGTGTCATAAAACTCACTTTTTTTTTGCAGCATGTGCATGAATCATCTCTCAGAAGATGGCATCTTTGTGTTGCTGGCTTTCCTTCGTTCCTGCACACGTGTTACGCATATCACTGCCTGGTAAGATGGAGCTCATGTAACATCTTGTGACAGTATCATATTAAATGATGTACAGCTTACAGGGTTGTAAAGGTAAAAAAAAAAAATCCCTAAATAGCTTCCTTTACCTTAGTGTAGTCCTCCTTCACTTACCTCATCCTTCCATTTTGCTTTTAAATGTCCTTATTTCTTCTGAGAAATCCTCACTTCCTGTTCTTCTGTCTGTAACTCCACACAGTAATGCAAGGCTTTCTCCCTGGTGTGGAGAAAACCTCTTGAGGGGGGAGGGGGCGAGCAGGCAAGTCAGGACACTCTCTACTTTGCAGATAGAGAAAGGAGCTGTGTGTTAGTGGGCGTCCTGACACTCCTGCTCGCCCCCTCCTCCCTCAGGAGGCTTTCGCCACACCAGGTTTCGTCACTTCCTGGTTCCCTCACCGCGGATGGCGGGGGGGGGGGGGGTCAGCAGAGTGACGAGCGATCGCTCGTCCTCTGCTGCCGATGGCGCTGGACACCAGGACAGGTAAGTGTCCTAATATTAAAAGTCAGCAGCTGCAGTATTTGTAGCTGCTGGCTTTTAATATTTTTTTTTCAGCGGACATACAGTAAAACCTTGGTTTGCGAGCATAATTTGTTCCAGAAAATGCTTGTAAACCAAAGCACTTGTATATAAAAGCATTTTTTTTACAGGGTATAAAAGAGAAGAGAGGCTCCTCTAAGTGTAGCAATAAGTTGCTAAATGTTGTACCTTCATTAAATGTAACCATATTGCTACACTTAGAGGCTCCTCTCTTCTTTTTATACTCAGTTGTGACATGACGCTACTCTTATATCAAGACAACGCTTGTAAATCAAGGCAAATTTTTTTAAAACATTTTGCTTGTTTTGCAAAACGCTCTCAAACCAAGGTTTTACTGTAAATGGTTGGAAATTCATCCAGTTCAGCAGGAACCAGCTGAATTTTGGATCATTTATGGGCAGGCTAGTTGTACACAAGTCAATTCATCCATCAACTTGTGTATAACCAGCCTGTTAGATATTTCCCAAATGATCGGTGCTGCTGGCTGCAGCTGGCAACACTGATCATTGTATTCTGATGCTGGGGAAGGCTTTCCCCATCCACCTTGAATGTGTGGATGGGGGATTCGGCCCATTTTTTTTCCTTCAACCCGCAGGTTGTACAAAAAAAAAAAAATGAATGAATGGCCAACTTTAGTCATCCGCCTCTGGAACTCTGCCAGCATTTGAACCTATTGCAGCATTTCCAGTCCTGTAATGCTGTGGTTTGAAATGCATAGATATCGGATCAGTCATCTTTCTGGGAAACACATGACCAGTGTGAGAAAGGAAATCTCAATGACCTTCTAATAGATGAGTAGATAAAGGAGGTGCAGTTTTCAGAGTACGACCTTGCATGTAAGTGCTTTCATACTAAGGCTCTCTCACATGCCTGCATTAGAAACCTTTGTCATGCTGCAACTTATATACGATTTGCAGCAAAATACACTTTACATAGAATTCAGTAGTAGCAGGCCTGTCGGAAACCCGACAGGCAAACCAAGCAATTGCCTGGGGCCCCCGAACTGGCCAGGGGCCCCAGCAGGGAGGGCCCTTGCCGCACCACTGCTTCCTGCAGTCCGGTCGGCCGTGTACCATAACCGCGCGGTACAGGAGAATCAGGTTCCTGTTCCCGGCCGGACTGACAGGAAGTGCACACACTGTGTGTTCACTTCCTCTCAGTCCGGCCCCGGGAACAGCAAACTGAATGCCCTGTACCGCGCGGTTATGGTACATGGCTGACCGGACTGCAGGAGGAAGCAGCGGCAGGGGCCCTCCCTGCTTTTGCTTGGGGTCCCCTAATATCTTCAAACGGCCCTGAGTAGCACATATAAAACATGTCTAAAATGCACATTCGATACACTGCACTGAGGCCTAAAACATTACAACCATTCAGGCTTTGATGTGATGGTATTAAAATATATTTTACAATTTGTGAGTCCAGCCTTGGTAGATGTTGGAGAATTAAACCCCTTGACATTCTCTGCGTTTGGGTTCCTGGACCTACTTACCAACAGTGACCTTTGTGAGGGGTTCCCACTCTCTCCGATTGGATATTTTATTGTTTTTTTTACTATAGAACAGTATTTCTCAACCTTCTTTCAGCCATGGCACCCCTTGAAAGTATCCAAATTATTGAGATATCACACTAAAATATGGGGTCATCTGTCAGGCCTCGTACACACGACCGAGTTTCTCGGCAAAAACCAGCAAGGAACTTGCTGGGAGATATTTTTTTGCAGAGGAAACCGGTCGTGTGAACATTTTCGTTGAGGAAACTGTCGAGAAACTCGACGAGCCAAAAAGAGAGCAAGTTCTCTATTTCCTCAAGGGGAATGGAAAAACTTGCCTTGTCGAGTTCCTCGACAGCCTAACAAGGAACTCGACGAGGAAAACGATGTGTTTCGCCCGTTGAGTTCCTCGGTCGTGTGTACGAGGCTTCACATCACAATCTGCCCTTTAACATCAGAGTCTTCAGTCCCCCCTATTCTTTCACATCCCCCTTATTTTCACATCAGAGTTCTTTCCCCTCCCCCGTTCACATTAAAGTCCTTAGTCTCCCTCTATCACATCAAAGTTGTCAGCCCTACTTTCTGATCTTCACAACTGCATGGTTATGGCAGTATGGCAGTGAGTGGAAGGCAAAACAGGTCTAAACGGATGTGGACTTTCTGAATACTGGGACTGCCCTCAACTCTGCCAGCCCTGGATTATAGTATTACGTGTTTTTATGGTGCTGGACAATGGAAACGCATGGTGCTGTGCAAAAATACCAGACTTAGCATGGCACTCCTGACAACAACAGATGGCATACTACTATGATAGTATATTACTATGGTGCTGGAACAAGCCAAAAGTGGGCAGCAACATCTTTTAGTCCCAGATGGAATGGAACATGGGGCACATAGCAATTATGGCAGCCAATTGTTGGTATATGCAAGACATAAAAAAATCCAAAGTCTGATTTATTCCACCAGATCATATCTATAATTAAAATATCACTTTTGGGTAGACTGACCCTTTGACACTGCTGAACCACCAACTGGAGCGGGCTGTATATCTCTTTACAAATATATGTGTAAGGCCTCGTACACACGACCGGTCGTGTGTACATTTTTCATCGAGGAAACTGTCGAGGAACTCGACGAGCAAAAAAGAGAGCAAGTTCTCTTTTTCCTCGACGGGAGTCTCAATTTGCTCGTCGAGTTCCTCGTCGGGCTGGTTTTCGACGAGAAACTCGAGCGTGTGTATGCTAAGGAACCCGCGCTTACTCAGAATAAAGTATGAGACGGGAGTAAAAGTTGCATTTGTAATGGAGATAACACATTTTTCAAGCTGTAACTGACTGTAAAGTGCAAATCGTCTCTTCCCAAACTTTTACTTAACACGCAAACTCATGAGATTAGCAAAAGCAGCCCCAAGAGTTGTGCAAGTGGAATCGAACTTCCCCTGCAGTTGTATGTGTTGTACTTCACCGCGTTTGAGAACAAGGAGATTTTGTCTTGACCATGTGTATGCAAAGCAAGCTTGTCGAGTTCCTCGACAAGCCTAACAAGGAACTTGACGAGGAAAACGATGTGTTTCGCCCGGCGAGTTCCTCGGTCGTGTGTACGAGGCCTCAGGATTTTATCTTTTACCTAAAAGTCTTAGGCCTCGTACACACGACCGAGTTTCTCGGCAAAAACCAGCAAGAAACCTGCTGTTTGTTTTTTTTTTGCCGAGGAAACCGGTCATGTGTACATTTTTCGACGAGGAAACTGTCGAGGAACTCGACAAGCCAAAAAGAGAGCATGTTCTCTTTTTCCTCGATGGGAATGGAGAAAATTGGCTTGTCGAGTTCCTCGACAGCCTAACAAGGAACTCGACGAGCAAAACTATGTGTTTCGCCCGTCGAGTTCCTCGGTCGTGTGTACGAGGCTCCAGGCCTCGTACACACGACCGAGAATGTCGTCGTAAAAGAAATGTTGTTTTCCTCGACGAGAATCTTGTCAAGATTTCCTTGCATACACACTGTCGAGACAAAATCTCGTAGTTTCTCAAATGCGGTGACGTACAACATGTACGACGGCACTATAAAGGGGAAGTTCGATTCCACTGGCGCCACCCTTGGGGCTGCTTTTGCTAATCTCATGTTACTGTGTGTTGAGTAAAAGTTTGGTGAGAGACGATTCGCACTTTTCAGTCTGTTACAGCGTGACGAATGTGCTATCTCCATTACGAACGCTACTTTTACCGAAGGTGCGCTCCCATCTCATACTTTATTCTGAGAATGCCCGGGTTTCTAAGCATACACATGAACGTGTTTCTCGTCATAAACAAGCCCGACGAGAAACATGACGAGGAAATTGAGACTCCCGGCGAGAAAAAAGAGAGCATGTTCTCTTTTTTTCTTGTCGAGATCCAAGACAGTTTTCTCGACGTAAAAAACATACACACGCCTTTATCTGGGTCCCAAAAACCACATGGCACTCTCTTTTAATTTGAAGACTTTTTTCTAAGGACCCAGTCTGGAGCTGTTACATATTTGTGAGTTGCTTGTATCCAATAAAAATCTCCACACCTATTTGGCATACTTACCTATAACAGAGTCCAGCATCCCACCACCTCGTGACTCTGTAAGAAGGTAGTGCCATGAAAGAGAGTAATACAGAAAAGATGAAGGCTTAGCTCAACAGTCAAATATGCCAACAAGGCTTTGTTTTTCCAAGTGCTGAGAGTTATGTGCATGGGACCATGAAACAATGACATCTTTTAGAGGCGAATAATGTAAGCTTCCCAGACTAAACAGAGCTTAAAATTTTAAATCCTAGTTAACAAGCTAGTGGAAGTTACTGTATAAACTGTATTATACCTCTAAATGTATATGTGTATAAATACAGTATATATAAATATATATATATATACACATGTCATATGGCATGAAGCCTCTGTGACACCATAGTGGTACAAAAACATTAGTGTGTTCATCTTCTCATGACACTGAAAGCACTCGCATCAGCCAGATGGTTATAACAAATATGCATGTACTGTGCTTATTTAATATCCTTTTGCTGAACACAAGACTAATAATGAGCTTGGGGAAAAGCCAAGAGGAGCTAGGAACTATTGCTTTGACAGAACACTGGATGGAGAATGTATATTAACAAATTGTTAGTACAATTAGCAGGTCATCTAGGGACACTGCAAGTGCATTAGAATGCATAGGCGTGTGCAGGTGGTGTGCCTGGGCACACCCTAATCACCGCTTGAGGTGCAGATTCCCCTTGCTGATATTGCACCAATGCTCCCGAAAATAAAAATTGTAAAAAATAAAAAGATTAAAATAATAAAAATAAAAAGCTACTGACACTGTCCACGGCCCTACTGACACCAACCTCTGCTCTACTAACAAGTCCACTGCTCTACTGACACCATCCATGTTTTAATACATTTGGGGTGCACACTCTAATGCAATATGCTGCGCACACCTATGTTAGAATGCAAGGCCTCCCCAAAATGATTAAGTACCCCCCCTTGTATATAGCATTTCCTATTATATCATTGATGGTAGGGTGCATACACTATATATATATATATATATATGTATATATATATATATATATATATATATATATTATATACACACACACACAATGCTTTGTCTTCTAGAAAAACAACACTTGAAGTAGTTTGATCTCGACAGAATCCATCAAGAAACTTGGTGGCAGAGCTTTTTTGACGAGGAAAACGGTCGTGTGTATGTTTGTCATCGAGAAAACTGTCGTGGAACTCGAGAAAAAAAGAGAACAAGTTCTCTTTTTCCTCGTCGGAAGTCTCAATTTCCTCGTCGTGTTCCTCATCGGGCTGGTTTTCGACGAGAAACACGTTTGTGTGTATGCTTTGAAACCCGCACATGCTCAGAAGAGTGGCGCCAGTGGAATCAAACTTCCCCTTTATAGTGCCGTCGTACATGTTGTACGTCACCGCGTTTGAGAACGACGAGATTTTGTCTTGACAGTGTGTACGCAAAGAAAGCTTGTCAAGATTTTCGACAAGCCTAACAAGGAACTCGTCGAGGAAAACGATGTTTCATTTACGACAAATTCCTCGGTCGTGTGTACGAGGCCTGAGTGAATTCCCTAGCAGTGTGGGTCTGGGTGCCTTGCCTTGGAGTAGCCTTGTGTACTGCTAAATTATTAACTTGCTCTGCTGCAGAACTCATTAAGTAAGCTGAGGTACTCTGTTCCACAGTGGTTTTTGTTAAACTGAATATGCAAAGTTGTAAACATAGCCAAAGCAGACCATGCAACTGCTATGGGACCCAGGCGCACGGTAGGGGGTCCATAGCTGCCTAGTTTCAAAAAATAAGTCATGCTGGAAGCAATATAGTTTGGCAAATATATTTAGGTAAATTGAATATAGTATATATAGTTTGGGTACCTTTATAAGAATGCTAGGAAGTAAATAGAGACAGAAAGTAGAGATGTAGTAGGGTGGTGGGGGGTTGTCCTCTCATAGGTTCTGCAATAGGGTTCCTTCATACATGCTGTTACACCCCTGTAAGCAGGGCTGGACTGGGACAACAATTTGGCCCTGGACTTCATCCAGACTGGCCCACTTTGACAGGTCTCTCCCATGGCGGCAGTAAAACTCCCGCCCCCCCCCCCACCGAGCCATCCAAGCCCCCTCTCCCCCTTCACTAGCCACTAGCCTTTCTACTTTATTAGAGGGGGGCGGCGGTCCGCTGTCACTGAAGCCGGCCCACTGAGCCATCGGCCCACCAGGAAACTCCCTGTAGTCCCAATGGCCAGTCCATCCCTGCCTGTAAGTACAGCAGTAACTGTGTGTGTATTAATGAGATTTACATTGTAATTCGTTTTAATCATAATCAACATTTTTCTTTCTAGTTTAAATCCCACAGAAACTATCCATGTAGTATTTTCATCTTGTGGAGGCTCACTGAAGACTATAAGGTAATAGTTAAAGAAAAAAAAAGACATTGCACATGCAATAACTATGCATGCATCAACAACTATCGCTAATCACTTTAGGGTGAATGGGCCCTAAAAGTTTTTTAGCTAGCATGCCAAACATGTGATTTTCTTCAAAACTGTTAGCAGCATGATACCTTAGTGCTTAGTAAGGTTGCCTTTCAGTTAATGTTATTTTTTTCTGGCTCTCTCCTGTCTGTTTTGCAGATTAGTTGAATGCAGATTTCAGGCAGAACACATTAAGAAGCTCTGCGGTTTTGTGCAAAGTAGCGATAATGTGACACAGCTGAAGTGAGTATCTAATTTTCCATTCATTCTGCTACAGAATACTTTCCTTCTCTTCTAAAGCTGTTTTAAAAAGTTTTTTTTTTCACTCTGTTTTTTATGTCTTCAAGCAGTCTCTCTCAACTTTTTTTTACCCCAAAGGAATCCCTTAAATAATTTTCAAGGTCTCAAGAAACCCTTACTAAAAAACAATTCATTGGGGGCCTATGGGAAGAGTGTCCCTTACGTTGGTGGTCAGTAGGAAGAATGCAATCCTTAATTAAAGTGATGGTCAGAATGCCACCATCGCAGATATCTAAAAAGATAAATTGGTGTCATGCTGTTGGCTTTCTCAAGTAAAGTTGGTCCAGGAACTATGCAGGCACTATCATATTGGGGAACAATCAACCGCAGCTCAAAAAACACCCTAGCAACCTTTGAAGGAACCATAGGGTTCCCTGAACCCTGGTTGAGAATGGTCATCTTAAAGTATATCTGTAATCAAAAGTTTTTTTTTTCGTTTTGAATAGTATAGGGAAGAGTAAGAACCTCTGTTCAGGGCTTTATTGAATAGATTTTCTCAAACTTCCTGTTATGGGGACAACCTTTTTACCAGATGGGAAATGTGGGAAAATTTGCAACAGGAAAAACACTTTTGTGTGTTTTTCTGTTGGAGAATTTACTTCCTGCTTAGTAAAAGGTTATCCCCAGGACAGAACGTGAAAAGAATCTCCCTAACTGAGCTACAGATAGCAGGCATGTTAACTCTTCTCCATGCTATTCAAAGCTAGAGAAAAAATGTCTATATATATATATCTATATATATATATATATATATAGACATACATCTATATATCTATCTATATATATATCTATATATATATATATATATATATATATATATATATATATATATATATATATCTATATATATATAGATATATATATATAGATATATATATATAGATATATATATATAGATAGATAGATAGATAGATAGATAGATAGATAGATAGATAGATAGATAGATAGATAGATAGATAGATGAAAAATACATTCCATGAACAATAAATAAACATCATGCAAAGCAAAATGTAGGTAAATGGTAATAAGGTAAATGAAGATAGGAAATTTTAAGTGCACAAAGAAAGAACAGTAAACCATTACAGCCGCCATTTAATTATCTAGGGTCAGATTGCCAAAAAATATTAAAAGGGTTGTAAAGGTTCATTTTTTATTTTCTAAATAGGTTCCTTTAACCTCCCTGGCGGTATGATTATTTCAGAAAAAAGGTGCTGAAAGCGGTACCATTATTTGCAAGGAAATTTGGCGTTTTATAATGTAGGCCTGTAATTCTTAGGAATAACTCACTTAAATCTGACCAAACAAGAGTCTAGTAGGCATCCCGGGTATGATTTTTTAAAAAAAACAAAATTATAAATTATAATATAATAAATAATTATAAATAATTATAACAAATAATAATATAATTATAATAAAAATTATTCAATAATGTAATCAACTCAAAATCACTGAAATTCGCTCAGTTGCAGAATTGTCGCTGTCATTACTTTTATTTTTTTATGACGAATTTCCCCACAAATCGCTATCTCACAATTCTGCAAGTGATTATAATTTATTATCGCTGTTTTCTAGCTGCTCTAAAACCATTTTTGACATAAAGGGACACTTTTGGTTGCTATGGACAATCTACAGTTTGCAGGCAGAAAGAACAGTTTTTATTATATAAAATGACATGTAGGGCACTGGGCAGACCACTAGGGACAAGGGGGGGGTGTATTTTTTACATACAGTACTGTAATCTATAAGATTACAGTATACTGTATGTAATGTGTTTGTTTATGTTTTTGAATTTGGCGTCGTTCTCCTCTCCTGTGCGTCGTAACGTCGCAGGGAACAGAGATCGGCAGCACACAGAGGCACTGTGTGAATCGAGCGAGGTCCCGCTCGCTCACACAGCGCGGTGGCATCGCTGGATCCAGGGACAAGGTAAGTAAACCAAGCCTGTGGATTCAGCGAGGCGAGCCCGAGTCTGACTCGGGGTTACCGATCGTAGCCCAAAAATCTCACCCCGAGTCCGACTCGGGAATACTGCCAGGGGGGTTAAGCTAGTGCATTGTTGGTTCACTTACCTTTTCCTTCCATTTCCCTTCTAAATGTTTTTTTTCTTTGTTTTCTTTGTCTGAATTTCTCACTTCCTGTTCCTCCTCAGTAAGCTGTTCTGGTTGACTAACCCCCATGTATGATGGGGGCAAGCTTTCTGAGGACAAAAACAGGAAGTGAGAAATTCAGAATTTTTTTTTAGAAGGGAAATGGAAGGAAAAGGTTAGTGAACCAACAATGCACTAGCTTAAAGGGGTTGTAAAGACAAAAATATTTTCCTCTTAAATTAAAGTCTGACAGTAGCTGATAAAGTAAAAAGTAATGTTTTGCATTATAACTAGTTTGATACCTGTTGAAATCGAGCTGTTTTATTCACCTTCGTCACTCCTGAATCGTTATTCTCACTGACTTCCTGGTTTGCGGTGCGCATTCATTCTTGCTACATCACGGCCTAATGGGAACTACAGTTCCCATTAGGCTTAGCCTCCATGCCTGTGAGGGATAAGAGAGCATCTTCACGCAGGGCTGTAGTCATAGGGAGGGGGTGAGCACATTCTGCTTTCCACCATGCAAAACGGCTCAGATGCTGGTGGAAAGCAAGAAGAGGAGAGACAGGAAATGGCATTTTCAAACCTGGATTACTGTATTTTGGAGGTCAAAAGGAAAAACGAGGTAAGTGATATTTAAATGCTCTTGCTTACAGCAATCAATTGATCTAATAAAAAACGAACCTTTAGTGTTCCTTTAACCCTCCTGGCGGTATCCCCGAGCGTGACTCGGGGTTGATTTTTTCGACCAAAATCGGTAACCCCGAGTCACGCTCGGGGTAGCTATGCAGAGCCTGCAGCGCGCGCTGGCTTACCTTCTCCTGGATCCAGCGATGCCACCGCGCTGTGTGAGAGAGCGGGACCTCGCTCGATTCACACAGCGTCCTCCTGTCCCGTCGATCTCCGTTCCCTGCGACGTTACGTCGCACGGGAGCGGAGATCGGTGCCAAATTCAAAAAAGTAAACAAACACTATACATACAGTATACTGTAATCTTATAGATTACAGTACTGTATGTAAAAAAAACACACACCCTTTGTCCCTAGTGGTCTGCCCAGTGTCCTACATGTACTTTTATATAATAAAAACCTTTTTTTCTGCCTGCAAACTGTATATTGTCCATAGCAACCAAAAGTGCCCCTTTATGTCAAAAATGGTTTTAGATCAGCTAGAAAACAGCGATAATAAATTATAATCACTTGCAGAATTGTGCGATAGCGATTTGTGGGGAAATTCATCATAAAAAAAAAAAAATAATGACAGCAACAATTCTGCAACTGAGCAAATTTCAGTGATTTTGATTTGATTACATTATTGAATAATTTTTATTAGAATTATATTATTATTTGTTATAATTATTTATAATTATTTATTATATTATAATTTATAATTTTGTTTTTAAAAAAAATGTCATACCCTGGATGCCTATTAGACTCTTGTTTGGTCAGATTTAAGTGAGTTATTCCTAAAAATTACAGGCCTACAGTATAAAACGCCAAATTTCCTTGCAAATAATGGTACCGCTTTCAGCATGTTTTTTCTGAAAGAATCATACCGCCAGGGAGGTTAAAGGAACCTATTTAGAAAATAAAAAACAAACCTTTACAACCCTTTTAAGCTTTTTTTTGGTATAGATAAATAATATTGTATACTAAACAATTTGTACTTTTGTGTATTATTTATTTTTATGATCCAGTATCAATATCCAAATCAATATGTATGTTTTTTGCTTTAAGATTAAAGAACAACAATATTTCTGTGCAAGGTGTAAGTGATGTTTTACTGGCCATGTCCCAAATGCCTCATGAGTCTAAAATAAGGTACGTTAAGAAATTGTTTGAGATTTAAATGCTGTGGGAATTATTTACTATGTTTACTTTGTTAAGTGCGTGTTTATTTCAAAAAGTGAATGCTTTCTTCGTTTAGGGAATAGGGTGCATTTGTGTTCACTTCAATCATCCAATCATGGGCAAGCAAAAATCTTTTATTTATTTTTCTTTGTGCATACAGATGAAACTCGAAAAATTTGAATATCGTGCAAAAGTTCATTTATTTCACTAATGCAACTTAAAAGGTGAAACTAATATATGTAAACAATAAAAGCAACAATCAGCCCACAAATAATACAGTTAAACTAAAAATATTGCAAGCTGAACACAAAAAAAGGTAATCACGACCTCAAATGTAGCAAATAAAAAAAATATGTAAGTGCAGCGCAATATATGAGATGGACTCATTACATTCAAAGCAAGATAGTTCAAGTCGTGATTTGTCAATATTGTGATGATTATGGCTCAGGCCTCGTACACACGACCAAAAAACTTGTTGTAAAAGAAACATTGTTTTCCTCGACGAGTTCCTTGTCAGGCTTGTCGAGAATCTTGACAAGCTTTCTTTGCGTACACACTGTCAAGACAAAATCTCATTGTTCTGAAACGCGGTGACGTACAACACGTACAGCGGCACTATAAATAGGAAGTTCGATTCCACTGGCGCCTACCTTGGGGCTGCTTTTGCTAATCTCATGTTACTGCGTGTTAAGTAAAAGTTTGATGAGAGACGATTCACGCTTTTCAGTCTGTTACAGCGTGACAAATGTGCTATCTCCATTACAAGCGCTACTTTTACCGAAGGCGCGCTCCCATCTCATACTTTATTCTGAGCATGCGCGGGTTTCTAAGCATACACACGAACGTGTTTCTCGTCGTAAACCAGCCCGACGAGGAACACGACGAAGAAATTGAGACTCCCGACGAGAAAAAAGAGAACTTGTTCTCTTTTTTTCCCGTCGAGATTCACGACAGTTTTCTCGACGAAAAACATACACACAACTTTTTTCCTTTGCAAAAAAGCTCTGCCACCAAGTTTCTTGATGGATTTTGTGGAGGAAAATGGTCGCGTGTACGAGGCCTGACAGCTCATGAAAACCCCAAATCCTCTATCTTAGAAAATTTGAATATTACATGCAATCAGTAAAACAAGGATTGTACATAGAACAATATCGGACCTCTGAAAAGTAGAAAAATGCTTATGTACTCAGTACTTGGTTTGGGCCCCTTTTGCAGTAATTACTGCCTCAATGCGGCGTGGCATGGAAACTATCAGCCTGTGGCACTGCAGAGGTGTTATGGAAGACCAGGATGCTTCAATAGCGGCCTTCAGCTCTTCTGAATTGTTCGGTCTCATGTCTCTCATCTTTCTCTTGGCAATGCCCCATAGATTCTCTATGGGGTTCAGGTCAGGCGAGTTTGCTGGCCAATCAAGCACAGTAATCCCACGGTCATTGAACAAGGTTTTGGTGCTTTTGGCAGTGTGGGCAGGTGCCAAGTCCTGCTGGAAAATTAAGTCAACATCCCCATAGAGCTTGTCTGCGGAAGGAAGCATGAAGTGCTCCAAAATCTCCTGGTAGACGGCTGCGTTGACCCCAGACTTCATGAAGCACAGTGGACCAACACCAGCAGATGACACGGCTCCCCAAATCAACACCGACTGTGGAAACTTCACACTGGACTTCAAGCATCGTGCAGTGTATTCTTCCTCCATACTCTGGGTCCTTGGTTTCCAAATGAGATGCAAAATTTGCTCTCATCAGAAAAGAGGACTTTGGAACACTGAGCAACAGCCCAGGTGTGTTTTTCTTTAGCCCAGGTAAGACGCTTCTGACGTTGTTTGTTTTTCAGGAGTGGCTTGACAAGAGGAATACGACATTTGAAGCCCATGTCCAGGATCCGTCTGTGTGTGGTGGCTCTTGATGCACTGACTCCAGCCTCAGTCCACTCCTTGTGAAAGTCCCCAACACTTTTGAATGGCTTTTTCCTGACAATCCTGTCCAGGCTGCGGTTCATCCCTGCTGCTTGTGCACCTTTTTCTTCCACACTTTTCCCTTCCACATAATTTTCTATTAACATGCTTTGATACAGCACTTTGGGAACATCCAACTTCTTTTGCAATTACCTTTTGAGGCTTTCCCTCCTTATGGAGGGTGTCAATGATGGTTTTCTGAACAAATATCAGGTCAGCAGTCTTTCCCACGATTGTGATTCCTACTGAACCAGACTGAGAGACCACTTAAAGGCTCAGGAACCATTTGCAGGTGTTATGACTTAAGTAGCTGATTAGAGTGGGACACTTTGAGCATAGAATATTGCATCTTTTCACAATATTTTAATTTTCTGAGATTGTGGATTTGGGGTTTTCATGAGCTGTAAGCCATAATCATCACCATTATGACAAATCACGGCTTGAACTATCTTGCTTTGCATGAGTCTATCTCATATATTAGTTTCACCTTTTAGGTTGCATTAGTTAAAATAAATGAACTTTTGCTCGATATTCAAATTTTTCGAGTTTCACCTGTAGTTGGGTATTTGGTTTTATATTTATTTACTAAGCTAAGTGAGCATGAACTTTGCACTTTCTTACTTTAGTAAATCAGCCAAAGTATGAACAGATGCCCACAACCTAAACGGTTACTGCCTTATATTTTTTATATTTTGTTGATTCATGTGTGCCTACTGGCTGATTGGTCTTACTTACCGAATTTATCGGCGTATACCGCGCACTTTTTTGCCCTTAAAATCAGGGCAAAATCATCGTGGGTGCGCGATATACGGAGATACCCGCTTCCCGCGCCGTGTTTGAACCACTGCGCCGACATATACCGAGCGCAGTACACTCGGGTATACTCGGGCAGGCTCGGCTTCTCTCGCGGTCACGTCCTGTGCGTCCTTTACACGAGAAAAGCCAAGCCTGTCCGAGTATACCCGAGTGTACTGCGCTCGGTATATGTCGGCGGAGTGCTTCAAACACAGCGCGGGAAGCGGGGATCGGCTGAAGAACACAGCGGGGAGGACACCACGATGGCCGCAGAAGAACGCCGGACCGGACAAGGCCGCCGATGGACACGATGGACGCCGGGCAAGACACAGACGAGGGGCATCCAAACTGTAAGTATTTTTTCTTCTAGGTTGGGGGCGCGCTGGGGCGCGTAATAGGAAGATAGATACGGTACATATTCTTAATTCATATTTATTTATTTTTTTATTATATGGCATTATTGGCTATACTTCCATGCTCACTGTACATATACAAATATTTCACAGATCAAATGCTAAAATGTTCATATCAAGGTTTAAAATGAGTAGCTAAAAGGGTAAAATGAATTCATCATATATGTTCCATAAATTCATGACGTCTTTTTGTAAAAGTAGTCCAAATGTGAATCACATTTTACTTATGCATTTAATACATATTGGGAGAATATTGGTTTATCACTAATAGCTATCCTTACAATAGAATGTTCAATCAGCAAACTTACTGAATGACGGTGATAAGGACAGAAAAAAGGTTAAATAACAAACTAGCTAGTAAATGTATTATCTAACAATCAGTGTAATCAGGTCCATAGGCTTCCACTGTGATAAGAGGAGCAAAATATCCAACATCTGTATTGCGCTACTGAGCCTGCTGCGTCCACATACATTTATGATTATAATCTATACATAGAAAAAAGGCTTCTTACCTTTATATCTAAAGGCAAAAAAAAAAAAAAAAAATTGGGTTGTTTTGTAGGGATGATTAGAAATTTATAGAGAAAAATTTACTTTTTGGGCACTGATTAAAAAAGTGAAAAAATATTTAATATTACACAAAATAATACAAAAATTACATTTAATGCATCCTAAATGGATACACAAGGAAATACTATAAACAAAAGGACTACGTGTTAGGCCAAATATCGATACTTAATAATAGTGAATTTTGCTTGTTGCGGGGAAATACATAATGAAGATGCCCACTACAGGAATGAAGAAGGATTATCTCTTTGGTAAGTATCCACAAAGTTCTTGAAACATTTAAAATGAGCTCAACATGTTTCGCGATTAGAGAGATCGCTTCCTCAGGAGCTTCTAAAGTTTAACTAGTAGCCGACCGCGCACCGTCATTATACGGCGGCAGGTCGGCTCTCCTGGGCGAGAGCCCGTAGCTATACGTCCTATCGTATAGCCGCCACTAGGGTGCGCGTGCGCGCCGCCGGAGGCGCGCGCGCGCGCTCCCCGCTCGCCCCCGACTCCCGTGCGTGTGCCCGGCGGGCGCGATCGCCGCCGGGCACACACGATCGCTCGGTACAGAGCGGGGAACGGGAGCTGTGTGTGTAAACACACAGCTCTCGTTCCTGTCAGCAGGGGAAATGCTGATTTTCTGTTCATACAATGTATGAACAGAAAATCAGTGTTTCCCCTCGTGAGGCCACCCCCCCCCCCCACAGTAAGAACACACCCAGGCATACTTAACCCCTTCCCCGCCCCCTAGTGTTAACCCCTTCACTGCCAGTGGCATTTTTATAGTAATCTAATGCATTTTTATAGCACTGATCGCTATAAAAATGCCAATGGTCCCAAAAATGTGTCAAAAATGTCCGAAGTGTCCGCCATAATGTCGCAATACCGAAAAAAAAAATCGCTGATCGCCGCCATTACTAGTAAAAAAAATATTAATAAAAATGCCATAAAAATACCCCCTATTTTGTAAACGCTATAACTTTTGCGCAAACCAATCAATAAACGCTTATTGCGATTTTTTTTACGAAAAATATGTAGAAGAATACGTATCGGCCTAAACTGAGGAAAAAAAATGTTTTTTTATATATTTTTGGGGGATATTTATTACAGCAAAAAGTAAAAAATATTCATTTTTTTCAAAATTGTCGCTCTATTTTTGTTTATAGCGCAAAAAATAAAAAACGCAGAGGTGATCAAATACCACCAAAAGAAAGCTCTATTTGTGGGAAAAAAAGGACGCCAATTTTGTTTGGGAGCCACGTCGCACGACCGCGCAATTGTCTGTTAAAGCGACGCAGTCCCGAATCGCAAAAAGTACTCTGGTCTTTAGGCAGCAATATGGTCCGGGGGGTAAGTGGTTAAGGAAAAAACTATTTTAATATACATGAAACTACAATACATGCCTAAAAAGCTGTGGTGTCAATGGCATTGATATACATAGAGACTCACCAAAATGTTTTTTTTGCTGTTATTGGAAAATATCCTGTGCAGTCGTCCTTGTTTTGTAGGGAGTTAAACCCCCCCCCCCCCATCCTCCATCTTCCCTACACCCATTTTTTGTAGTGCCAACACAACATCTAACACTTAAAATTTCCAGACCCCTTTCCCCCCACAAACCTCCTGTACCCCTGTCTTTTCACCTCACCCACCTTCTATAGGTTTAGACCTCATATTGTCTAAATCTCCTACCTCCTATCCCCCCCCCCCCCCCCATTCCCTTTTCGAAATCTCAACCTCCCCACCCTAATGACCCCCCCTGACTTCCTCACCCACAACCATGTTTTACAGACACACTCATAAGCTATCAGACCTACCCCTAGCTACCTATGTCACATGAACACTATAGACTCTAAAAAAAAAAACGAGACAATACATAAGAAGAGAAGGCGGCTGGCTTATGACAGGCTAACACACTGCTGAAAGGCAAATGTGAGTGTTATTTTATACCTTTGTATTCCACATACCTATTTTATACCTTTGTATGCCACATTGTTATACTTACCTAAATCAAAATAGGAAAAAGGTCTTGGGAGCTAACACAGATAGTCACTTAAAATATCTGTGTATATATATATATATATATATATATATATATATATGCAATTTTTTTCAGCTGCTGGCACTGATCATAGTCCCAAATAATTGTGTTAAAGAATTAATTAAACCAATGTGCCACACTATACTCTGCACTCAAAATAAACTAATACAACGTATTTTATCCAGTGCTTAATATAGATCAAAAAGTGGATAATGCATAATAATAATAATAATACCGTATTTATCAGCGTATACCACGCACTTTTTTCCCCTTAAAATAAGGGGAAAATCGTGGGTGCGCGATATACGCCGATACCTGCTTCCCGCGCTGAGTTTGAACTGCGCCGCCGACATATACCGAGCGCAGTACACTCGGGTACATTCGGCCAGGCTCGGCTTTGCTCGCGGTCACGCTCTGTGACGCCTTTATGCGGAAGAAGCCGAGCGTAGCCGAGCGTACCGGAGTGTACTGCGCTCGGTATATGTCAGCGGCGGTGTTCAAACACATCGTGGGAAGCGGGGATTCGACTCAGAGACAGCGCGGGAGGACACCACCGAGGCCGCAGACGGACGCCGGACCGGACAAGGCCGCTGATGGACGCCGGGCAAGACACCGACGAGGGGCATTCAAACTGTAAGTATTTATTTTTTCTGAAATTTCCCATTCCGGGTTGGGGGTGCGCGCAATACTAGTAATTATAATAAAGTGCTGATGTGCTAACAATGCAGGCCAAAAATAAATACACTTATACAGTAATACCTCGGCATGTGAGTAACGCGGTTTACGAGCGTTTCGCAATACAAGCTATTATTTAAAAAAAATCCTGACTTGTTTTTCGAGCGTTGTCTCGCTAGACGAGCAGGATTCAAGCCTCTGGGGTGTGCAGTACCGCATTTGGCCAGATATGCGGGGGCACTGGTGACACTTATAGCTGCTCCGAGCCATTCGGAAACACTCTGTTCCCGAGCGTCTCCGAGCGGTCTCCGAGTGTTTCGGCGCCCCCACCTCTGGCCACATGCGGTACTGCATACAATAGAAGTTACCCCTAGGAGAAGCCCAGCCAATTGAGCTCAGGCTGGACTTCTCCTTTAAGTTCTGCCTGATACAGAGTGGTACGCTATAAGCACCTTAAATTTGTAAGCACTATGTAGCCTATGTTTCATATATGCACCAAGGATACTTCTACTAAACAGTTCGGGATCCTGCAGAGCCCATACATCACAGAGCCCAGGGGTGGTTCAACAGTGTTGTTAGACCAAACTTAATTTTGCGGTCACACGCCCTGAGGCGAGGATAATCACAAAGGTGGGGGGAACAAGATTGCTGACACTTTGGATAAGTTTGGAGCACCATCACAAGGATTCAACTTAAGGGACCAGTGAGGATGCGCCGTGTGACTCGCGCATGCGCACTAGGGAACCGTGCAGTGAAGCCGCAACACTTCACTTCCTGATTCCCTCACCGAGGATGTCGGTGGGGGCAGCCGAGAGACGATCGATTGCTCGGCTTCGGCTGCCAACATCGCGGGCAACCTGGACAGGTAAGTGTCCATTTATTAAAAGTCAGCAGCTGCAGTATGTGTAGCTGCTGGCTTTTAATATTTTTTTAGGTGGACCTCCGCTTTAAGGACATTTATTGATGGACTTATGTTATTGAGCAATTAAGCACACTTAAGGGAGTGAATACTATATATAAGTGTATTTTTTTTTGGTTTGCATTCTTAGCATGTGATCTCTTTTGATCTATATTAGTCACTGGATAAAATACATTGTATAGGTTTATTTAATTTGCAGAGTATAGCGTGGCACATTGATTTAATTAAATGTTATACTTACCTGCTCTGTGCAGTGATTTTGCACAGAGAAGTCTGGATCCTCCTCTTCTCTGGTCCCCCGCCGTCAGTCCTGGCCCCTCCGTCCTGCTGGGTGCCCCCAGAGCAAGTAGCTTTCTCTGGGGCACCCAAGCATGCGTGCTCCCAAGCTCCAGCTTTGTATGTCCATTCATACACAAAGCTGCGGCTCGACCTCACCCCCTCTGTCTCCTGATTGGCTCACTGGCTGTGATTCATAGCTGTGGAAGCCAATGGCTCCGGTTGCTGCCAAAAGCTAATCAGGAGTGCAAGAGCCAAAGCTCTTGTGGACATCGCTGGATCAAGAGAGACCTTAGGTAAGTATTAGGGGTTGCTGGGGGGGCTGCTGGACACAGAAGGTTTTTTACCTTTATGCACAGAATACATGAAGGTAAAAAAAACTTGTGCCTTTACAACCACTTTAACTGGTTGTGCTATGAAAGTGTGTCTGAGCTTGTATCCCTGAGTGACTGATTGAAAATAAGAGAACACAGAGGAGTATGGAGACACAGATCTTGGCATTGTTTATAACAAAAGCTCAGACTGACCCGCACAGTGTTTGAGTCAAAGCATCTGGTGAGTGTCGTGGTGCTGGGGGGGGGGGGAGTTGTGGAATCACAGGAGAGCACGGTTTTGAACAGCACTACCTCTTGCATGATTAATAGTGGAACACAGTTTGAGGTTTCTGGACATACCACTATCAACTCTGTTGGAATTTAGGACATATGTTGGATTGCTATATGGACATTTTAGTGTTTATATTTTAATTGTGCAATATACCGTATTTGCCGGCGTATAAGATGACTGGGCGTATAAGACGACCCCCTAATTTTTCAGCTAAAATGTTGGTTTTGGGATATACTCACCATATAAGGCGACCCCTCACTGTGCCATTATTACATGCCTTGCTGTGCCATTATTACATGCCTTGCTGTGCCATTATTACATGCCTTGCTGTGCCATTATAACATGCCTTGCTGTGCCATTATAACATGCCTTGCTGTGCCATTATTACATGCCTTGCTGTGCCATTATTACATGCCTTGCTGTGCCATTATTACATGCCTTGCTGTGCCATTATTACATGCCTTGCTGTGCCATTATTACATGCCTTGCTGTGCCATTATAACATGCCTTGCTGTGCTATTATTACATGCCTTGCTGTGCCATTATTACATGCCTTGCTGTGCCATTATTACATGCCTTGCTGTGCCATTATTACATGCCTTGCTGTGCCATTATAACATGCCTTGCTGTGCCATTATAACATGCCTTGCTGTGCCATTATAACATGCCTCGCTGTGCCATTATTACATGCCTTGCTGTGCCATTATAACATGCCTTGCTGTGCCATTATAACATGCCTTGCTGTGCCATTATAACATGCCTCCCTGTGCCATTATTACATGCCTTGCTGTGCCATTATTACATGCCTTGCTGTGCCATTATAACATGCCTTGCTGTGCCATTATAACATGCCTTGCTGTGCCATTATAACATGCCTCGCTGTGCCATTATTACATGCCTTGCTGTGCCATTATAACATGCCTTGCTGTGCCATTATAACATGCCTTGCTGTGCCATTATAACATGCCTCCCTGTGCCATTATTACATGCCTTGCTGTGCCATTATTACATGCCTCGCTGTGCCATTATTACATGCCTTGCTGTGCCATTATAACATGCCTCGCTGTGCAGTTATTACATGCCTCACTGTGCCATTCCATTCCCTACCTTCTCCTGTTTGCAGCGTACAGACGGCGGCCATCCATTATTCAAAAGCTGCGCCTCCTTCACAGGCTGTTCCGTGATAGGCGGAACACTAATTTTCCCAGCAGAGCCTCTGTTCAGTGTTCCGCCTATCACGGATGTCCTCTCGTCCGAGACCGAGGCCGAGTCTGAGGAGGAGGTGCGGCTTTTGAATAATGGATGGCTGCCGTCTGACACACAGGTACACGGCGTATAAGACGACCCCCGACTTTTGGGGCATTATTTTGGATGCAAAAGGTCGTCTTATACGCCGGAAAATACGGTATGTTTCTTTTTTGGTATTTAAAAATTGGTGATTTCGATTTTTTATGACACATTTACACTGGGGATAATAATTGATATCCACACATACACTTTTATATTCAGTTTTTACACTTGTGTTTATAACACTGGTATATTTATGGTTTTGCAGTAGGGTCATCACTATTGACACAGATACATCTTTGGCGCAGTGATTTTAGTTAATAGAATACATAACTCTGAAGCTGATTCTCACATTCTCATATTGTCCAGTATTATTATAATTGCATATATTATTACCATTGCCTTTTGCAACTTATGTTGTAATTACAGTTGAATAACCTGTCATACATTCTTCAAAGCTGTAAATATAATTGTTGTGGGAAAAAAAATGTCATCAATATATTTCTACCATCTGTGTCTCATTATGGAGATTTCCCCTCATTTCTTGTCCTGAAGACCCAGCTGGAAGTGAGAGGATATCTTTACAATGTGAGGGATATCCCCTCTTAGACAGTTGTCACAAGGACACCTAGTGACAATGGCAATCAGGACAATTAAAACAAACCACCAGTAGACAGTAGTTCTAATCCCACCAAATTCTATCCAAATGTAACAAAGTGTTGCCTTTAGTAATGCTTTAAGAAAATTATTTATTTTATATCAAGCACATTCCTTTATGTGACATTAAAAAGATTATTGATGCATTTTCATTATATTTCAGCTAGAAGGTAAAAAGGACTATATGTAAAGTGTTACCCGTATTTATCGGGGTATTGCGCGCACCCCTAATTTTGACCCCATTTTTCCTGTAAAAAAATGTTATTTCATTTTACTACTTACAGTTTTGGTGTCTTGCCCGGCGTCCATCGGCGGCCTCGTCCGGTCCGGCGTCCGTCTGCGGCCTCGGTGGTGTCTTCCCGGCTTCTCCCGCGCTGTCTTCATGTCGAATCCCCGCTTCCCGCACACAGTTTGAAGCCTCCGCCGACGTATACCGAGCGCAGTACACTTGCGTATATTCGGCCAGGCTCGGCTTCTCACGCATAAACGTCACAGAGCGTGACTACAAGTGAAGCTGAGCCTGGCCAAATGTACCTGAGTGTACTGCGCTCGGTATATTGCAGCGCAGGCATTCAAACTAGGCGCGGGTATCGGCGTATATCGCGCACCCACGATTTTGCCCTGATTTTCAGGGCAAAAAAGTGCGCGATATACGCCGATAAATACGGTACTTATCTATGCAGCTCAGAGCTGATCCAAAGCTTTTTTGTTGTTAGTCTCATTCTTTCATTCTTCATCACCATCCACTTAAAATAAAATTAAATGTGTCAGGCCTCATACACACGACCGTTTTCCTCGACAGAATCCATCAAGAAACTTGGTGACAGAGCTTTTTTGCCGATGAAAACGGTTGTGTGTATGTTTTTCATCGAGAAAACTGTCGAGGAACTCGATGAGAAAAAAAGAGAACAAGTCCTCTTTTTCCTCGATAGGAGTCTCAATTTCCTCGTCGTGTTCCTCGTCGGGCTGGTTTTCAATGAGAAACGCGAGCGTGTGTATGCTAAGAAACCCGCGCATGCTCAGAATAAAGTATGAGATGGGAGCGCACCTTCGGTAAAAGTAGCGTTTGTAATGGAGATAGCACATTTGTCACGCTGTAACAGTCTGAAAAGTGCAAATCATCTCTTACCAAACTATTACTTTTTTTTTTTTTCTTTTAAAGTGTATTTTGTGCGTGTACTCGAGAGAGGAGCCGGACTTGGGAGTAGGCAGGCCTCCCCCAGAGGCAATCTGCCACCTTTCTCCATGGCCCGGGTGGCAATGGTGGGTGTGTGAGGGGGTCCTCCCACACAGCCCGCCCTACCTGCTCTGCTTTGAAGCCCAACGGGGCAGAGGGACTCCCTATAAGGGAGCGAGAGGATCTAGCCCGCTCAACCAGCCCCGTTAGTCCTTCGCCTCTCTTTTCAGAGACCGCATGGTCAAAGTACGTGCATGTTAACCCAATTTCGAGTGCGTGTAAGTGTGGTGTTTTTTTGTGGGAGGGGGGTGGGCAGGCTTACCTCGCATAGCACACCCACCGGGAGCCAGGCTGAGACCACCAAACTCAATTCACATGTAGCTGAGACCGGGATTCGAACCCCTAGCTGCAGAGGTGAATGGCTCAAAAGCAGCCCCAAGGGTTGTGCCAGTGGAATCGAACTTCCCCTGCCGTTGTTTGTGTTGTACGTCACCGCGTTTGAGAACGAGGAGATTTGGTCTTGACCGTGTGTACGCAAAGCAAGTTGTCAAGTTTCTCCACAAGCCTGACAAGGAACTCGTCGAGGAAAACGATGTTTCATTTATGACGAGTTCCTCGGTCGTGTGTACGAGGCCTAAGGTAAAGGGTTAAAGAGACCCTGTCTGCATCAAGCTTTTCACCCAAGATTTCAACTCTGACCCCCACAGCAATATTTCTAAAGCCATATTTTTAAGCAATGTAGTCTTTCATTTGGAGCTGAATAATCTACCTATCCTTGTGTAAGGTCCAGTAGGGGAACCTAAAAATGACCACTACCTTCATTTTACATAATTTAGTTTACCCTTTTGCTTCTTAGAAGGACAGACTTTACATCTAATGTGACCTGTAGATAGGTAACTGACGAGCAGGTTTTATCTAATAGTCATGTGCTTTCAGTATTGAAGAACTTTGGATGGAAGGAGAGAATTTCAATTCACTTGTCCTGCTGACTACACAGACCCTCACACATATGAAAACTTTAAGGTAAGTTCAAGTTAGCCTCCACCTCAAATTAAAATACTTATTAAAAAAAAAAAAGAAAAGAAAATACATTCAAAACAGCCCAATATTACTGTATTACAATGCATTATCCTTAAAGCTCATATTGTGCAACTGGGGTTTAAATCCAATGGTAAAAACAAGCCTTTAGAATTTTCAGTGACTTGGTACTATAGTGGGATCAGAATGCAGCCTTGGCATATTTTACCTTCTAGTGTGCAGCCCTGTACATAATCAAGGCTTGCAATGCCCAGGGATCAGTCATTTTTATATACTTGCATTAATGTCAAGCATCTGCAAGTTTCCCCAAAGTTTAAAATATGCACTTACCTTTTCTTTAACAAGAACCTGTGCTTTGCACATGGAGGGGAAAGCAACAGGCCCACATAACTCCCTCCTTCCCCAGCTTCTCATACCTTCCTTCCTCTGCCATTCTGTTAACACATTCTAAGTGGTGAGGATACCCTATATAACAGGAGTGTCCAAAGTTTTTTCAAAGAGGGCCAGATTTGATGAAGTGAACATGTGTGAGGTCCCGACCATTTTGCCTGACATTTTTTGAACCATTAAAATTAAATGCAAATTGACTAATACATTGCCCAACAAGAATTCGCTTGCCTTTGTGGCTGTGTGTGATGAAGAGTCTAAGGATGAGCTTGGGCGTGTTATATGGATATACCGTATTTATTGGCATATAACACACATCTTCACTTTAAGAGGGAAGTTTCAGGAAAAAATACAATTTTAAATAAAGAACTGTGAAGCAAAATAAGGGTCAGTGCCCATCAATGCAGCCTAATCAGTGCCCATCTGCAGCCTCACCATCAACATGCATGCATCCTCATTATCGATATGCATTCAGCCTCACCATCGATATGCATGCAGCCTCACCATCACCATGCATGCAGCCTCACCATTGCCATGAATGCAGCCTCACCATTGCCATCTGTGCAGGCTGATCGATGCCCATCTGCAGCCTCGGAGGGGACAGGGAGGGGGGCAGGACAAGCACTAACAGATTACATACAGGAGAATCTCCTGTTTATGCGGCGGCCTCTTTAATACAAAGTCCCGCCTCCTATGATAAGAAGGAACAGTGGTCCAATGGCGGCCGAGGAGACAGGACTTCCAATTACAGAGGCCGCCGAGTAAACAGGAGATTCTCACTGTATGTAATCTGATAGCACTCGTCCCACCCCCTCCGAGGATGCCAGAACTGAACGATACATACCCTCAAACAAATCCCCGAGCGCCACTCTGGGATTCGTTGGGGGCCACAAAAGTTATATATATCCAAATCACCAGTGGGGCCGCATTAAACCAGAACGAGGGCCACAATTGGCCCGCGGGCCGGACTTTGGACATGCCTGCTATATAAGATTCAAGGGCCAGATTCACAGAGCAGATACGCCGTCGTATCTGTTGTTCTATCTATGCGACTGATTCATAGAATCAGTTACGCATAGATAGCCATAAGATCCGACATGTGTAATTGTTTTGCACTGTCGGATCTTAAGATGCAATACCGCGGCTGCCGCTGGGGGGAGTTCGGGTCGTAAACCAGCGTCGGGTATGCAAATTAGGAGTTACGGCGATTCCCGACGTTTTTTCGAGTTCGCTACGTCGCCGCTAGTCTAGTTTCCCGTCGCAAAGTTAGTCGTTTTTTTTGGTGCCTTAACTTTACACAGCAATCGTATTGCTGTATAAAGTATGGCCGTCGTTCCCGCGTCGAAATTTAAAAAATAACGTCGTTTGCGTAAGCCGTCCGGGAATACGGAATTACGCTACGCGTGTCGCCGTTCGAAAAATGGCGTCACTTCGCGCAAAGCATGGCGGGAGTTCGGAAACGGAGCATGCGCGGCAGGTCCGGCGCGGGAGCGCGCCTAATTTAAATGGCACACGCCCAATTGAATTGGCCCGCCTTGCGCCGGAGGCCGCCGGCGTAGGTTTTCATCGCAAGTGCTTGGTGAATCAGGCACTTGCGATGAAAAATTGCGGCGGTGTAACGTATCTACGATACGTTACGCCGCCGCTCATCTACGTGAATCTGGCCCCAAGTCACTATGAGACTGTGTTTTTTTAAGTGGAATTCATAACCTTTTTGTTTTATAATCTTGGGTAGATTCAGGAAGGGTTACGACCTCTGATCATATTTTTTTCTTTCTGTACCCATCAGAAAGTATCTCCTTTATTTTCTGTTTGATCATTAGATAGGAAATGGAGGGACTCACTCAACTCAAGTGGGTAAGAGAATAATTCCTTTGTAGAGTTGGGTTGGTAACGATTAGTGCTTTTGTCAGGTTTTTAATGGGAACAATAATGGTTTTATATTTTATTTCAATTATTTTAATTGATATAAAAATTGTTCTAAACTGTTTTTGTATTAATTTTACGTAATACAAAAAATGTACATAGTTACAAAATAAATTTGAAGAAATAACAAAGGAATTCCAGAGACTTTTGGACATGCTGGTTGTCATTGAAACCTTGGATGTAGCCAACAATCCAATAAGGAATGAGCCCTTGTACTGATACTTTCAATTGTGTATAAGCTTCAGCTTGAGTTATTGAGTTCTATTTCATTGTTTAATCCTGACCATGACAATAAAAAAGGAATGCAATCTACTTAATCCTGATTGTGCCCCCACTTGGGTGATTCCAATTAATTTGTGTGTGGTCACTAAGACAGGAAAAAAGAAAAAATCCTCCCAATTAGACAAAGACTTCAGAAAAACACAGATAAAGGTTTCCACTCTCTGACTGTATTAAAAAAGATAACAAGGTTTAGCGCTTAAACAGCAAATCAACATACATTGGTAAGAAGCCATCATTTTCACTTCTTGTTCCCTAGCTTTCTGAAAAATAAAGTAATCATTGAATTCCATGGTTGTACAGAGCACCAAGATGGCAGGTAAGAGATGGGCATTATTATGGCCTGGGTTTTGTTACCATAAGAGCCATAGAATAAGTTGTCGCTAGAGATAAGTTAACTTCTTAAAATTCAATCCACCAAATATTTACAGAATTTTTTCCTACAATCTAGTTTCTGGGCCCAAAATAGTCATAAATTCTCAAATTTCCCCACGGGACAATAACAAAGAGATTACTTGATGAATGTTAATCACAATATACAGTACATGTGAAAAATAGGTCATGTGCATTACCAATGCATTGTGGTAACATGCATTATATAGCTGATCATATTGGGCCAGATCCACGAAAGAATTACGCCGGCGTATCTCTTGATACGCCGCGTAATTTCAAATTTTGCGCGTCGTATCTTTGTTTTGTATCTACAAAACATGATACGACCGCATCTCGGATCGATCCGACAGGCGTACGTCTTAGTATGCAGTTGGATCTTAGGTGCAATTTTTCGGCGGCCACTAGGTGGCGTTTCCGTCGAATTCCGCGTCAAGTATGCAAATTAGCTTGTTACGGCGATCCACGAACGTACGTCCGGCGCATTTTTTTACGTCGTTTGCGTTCGGGTTTTTCCGGCGTATAGTTACCCCTGCTATTATGAGGCGTACTCAATGTTAAGTATGGCCGTCGTTCCCGCCTCGCATTTTGAATTTTTTACGTTGTTTGCGTAAGTCGTTCGCGAATAGGGATTTGCGTAGAATGACGTCACCGTCTTAGAACATTGGCTTGTTCCGGTTTCATTTCCGGTTTTATTTCGAGCATGCGCACTGGGATACCCCCACGGACGGCACATGCGCCGTTAAAAAAAAACGTTGTTTACGTCGGGTCACGACGTATTTACATAAAACACGCCCCCATCACATTCATTCGAATTCCGCGCCCTTACGCCGTCAAAGATACACTACGCCACCGTAATTTACTCAAATTCTTTGAGGATTCGGAAAAAAAAAGATACGCTACGCCCAGCGGATATATGCGCCAATGGCCTTAAAGCCACAATACATTCCTATGTAATAGAATACTTTGCCTTTGTTATTAGAACTATCAGAATAGCTAACGTGTTTAGAATTGTTTAAAAAAAATGCATGTATTGATAGCATAAATGTTGTAAAAATAATCATTGGATGATGGATTTTAGGGCTGGAGATTGCTAAACCACTCAGGACAAGCAAAAGCTAAACAAATACCAAATACACACTCAGATATCTACAGAAAAGGCATAGCTATCACATTTACTTAGAAAGATAATCCAAAGTGATGATGAAATCAAGGCAGAAAATTACATTTTGTTTTTATGGTTTGCTCACTACAAAAAATGTCTTTAGGAAATGATAATCATTTTAATCCTTCTAGGAGGAATGATAATTTTTCAGTTAACCTAATTATATATTTTAATCCTATGAAAATTTGGAATTAAAAATAGGTAAAGGGCCTCCAATTTAGCACTAACAAATATATACCCTAGATAGCATGAGTAGTGGTATAATAGGGTATATCAAGATTCTTCATCTTTGTCAAGTGCCTAAAATAACCTCACATTTGTTCTCAATAATGTCAGCAAATCCTCCAAATAGGCATGATCTCAGAACCACAAATGTATTTCCATCACAGTGCCAGATCTTTTGCATCCAATGAAACAGTATTAGAGTACATATAAATGTAAATATAAATGGAAAAAGGAAATATTCATGTTTTACATATGAATGAGTTTCTTGAAATTGAAAAATTGGATGGCACTTTACTGTCCTCTGTGCCTACACTAAAGCCCCACCTAACACTGCATAGAAAAAGGAAGTTTGGGACTTTAAATGAAGCAGTTGAAATGCGGAGGTGAGAGTTAAGCCTTGTGCACACGATAGGTTAACCAGAGAACAACGGTCTGAAGGACCGTTGTCATAGGTTAACCGATGAAGCTGACTGATGGTCCGTCACGCCTACACGCCATTGGTTAAATAACCGATCGTGTCAGAACGTGGTGACGTAAAACAGAACGACGTGCTGAAAAAAACGAGGTTCAATGCTTCCAAGCATGCGTCGACTTGATTCCGAGCATGCGTGGATTTTTAAACCGATGGTCGTGCCTACTAATGATCGTTTTTGACCTATCGGTTAGGGATCCATAGGTTAATTTTAAAGCAAGTTGTCTTTTTTTTAACCTATGGTTAAATAACCTATGGGGCCCACACACGATCGCTTTTGACAGTCCTTTAGACCGTTGTCTTCTGGTTAACCTATCGTGTGTACGAGGCCTAAAAGAGTAATTTCATATATATATACATATAGATTGCACAAGAGATAGGCATGATGGATAAAAAAGCACATATAAATGAACACATAAACATAATGGGAAGTGCATAAGTGTAGGGATAATCTCTATGTGACAACAATGGTGGTGTATGGCTCATCAGACAGGAGTATCTGGGAACAAATATTGAATATATATATATATATAATTGAAACAATAATGAATTTAAAGTAATTTGTAAGTTATGAACCCAGTGTAGCTTCATATAAGTGATAGGAAGAGGGGGGAAATTGTAGTAGTAATTAGTAGCAAGCCTAATGCCATGTACACATGATCGGTCAAACCGATGAGAACGGTCTGATGGACTGTTTTCATCGGACCAAACCGATCGTGTGTGGGCCCCATCGGTTATTTATCCATAGGTTAAAAAAAAGCAATCTTGTTTGAAATTTAACCGATGGATACCTAACCGATAGAAAAAAAAAAACGACCGTTTGTAGGCACGTCCATCAGTTAAAAATCCACGCATGCTCAGAATCAAGTCGACGCATGCTTGGAAGCATTGAACTTCGTTTTTTTCAGCACGTCGTTGTGGTTTACGTCACCTCGTTCTGACACGATCGTTTTTTTAACCGATGGTGTGTAGGCGCGACTGACCATCAGTCAGCTTCATCGGTTAACCGATGAAAACGGTCCATCAAACCGTTTTCATCGGATGGACCGATCGTGTGTACAGGGCTTAACACTGCATTGCTTGAGCTCTTGACACAACCTAGCATTAATTTAGATAATATTAAAATCTGCTCTTTAAGGGTTAACAATAACACCCCCCCCCCATTCTCAACTCTCCTGAGCCATACTAACCCCCCACCTCATTATATTACTTACCTTCAGTGCTTACTATCTCTGCAAATAAATCATTTTCAGTACTGGCCCAATAGTTTGGATGGATTTTAAAACAATATATTTAGTCCAATACAAAAGAATTTAAAAAACACCTTTTTACTAGAAGAATAAGAAATGGATGGTGAATGCCTGTATACTGATAATCTCTTATATTTTCATTTCAAGTTTTCCAGGACTGAAGTCATTAAGGTAAGGCGACATTTATTTAAAAAAAAAAAAGATAATGTACATCTTCAGTTGATGGTTATGCCCTGTACACACGATCGGGCCTTTGTCCAACCAAATTCACATCGGAATTCCGACGGAATTCCATTGGAGGAAAAGAAAACATGTTCTCTATGTAAACTCCGATGGAATTCATCAGCAAACCCGATGGAAAAACTCAGATGGGCATATACACAGTGTCTGTCTGACTTTTTCCATCGGAAATTACGATTGTGTGTACGAGGCCGCGTACACACGGTCGAACATGTCCGCTGAAACTGGTCCACGGACCAGTTTCCGCGGACATGTCCGACCGTGTGTACGGCCTAGCGGACAGGTTTCCAGCGGACAAAAGTTTCTTAGCAAGCTAAGAAACTTGTCCGCTGGAAACATGTCCGATGGTTAGTACACCTAATCGGACATGACGTGTAACCAGCGTCCCGAAATCCCGCGCATGCGTCAAATTGATTTGACGCATGCGTGGAAGCATTGCACTTCTGTGTTTGAGAACGTCGGTGTCTTCTACGTCACCGCGTTCTCTGTCCGCGGGGATTTTGGTCTGATGGTCTGTACACAAATCAGACCAAAAGCTCCCAGGAGACATGTCCGATGAAAACGGTCCGCGGACCGTTTTCATCGGACATGTCTCCTCGTGTGTACGGGGCCTGAGAGGGACAAGTCTTTTATGAAGGTTCACTAGTGCTTGAACCATTCTCAAGTTGAAATCCTGTGCCGATAATATAAGTTCAATTTAAATAAAAAAATAAAAAATAAATAAAAGGTGTAATTAATTGAATTGATTTTTTTTTACAATGAAATCCAGGCATAACTTTATGGTGCTCTAATTTTAGTATTTACGTTAATACCAAAAAAGCAATGGATTTATAAAACCTTGTAGAATATAATGCTAATGAGATGAAGAATATCACCAGCGATAGGGGGACATGGATGGCCAATTTCCATACCATGAAATGTCAGTTTCTCACTTCTGTCATGTTTTTATTGTGTCTCTTTGATTCCACAGGTTCAGTAAAGCAGACATGCAAAGTGTGTCTTTTCTACACTCACTTCTTAGCGTTCATGGCCCCTGTCTTATCGAGCTGGAGTAAGTTGGAAAGTTTTACATATATATAATTATATGTACATACATACATTTTTTTTTTTACATTACTGAATAATATCAACTTATAAATACAATTATTCTGGTAAAAATATTCCTGCAAATACCAGCAAGAAACGGGGTCACTATTGTACTTCTCACTTGTCCTGGCTTAATGGGGTTGTCTTATTTATGGCCCAGAAACAGGTGGGGGTTTAAAGTGGTCACCAGACATCTAAATATTGGGGAGTAGTTTAAAGAGTTGGGGTGGGACTTGATATGTCACAATCAGATACATTCATTTAACTTGCCTGTACTGTTGAGTGCTGGAAATGATCAGCAACAAGCTTTATTCTGATGCTTTCCCTTGTTATACTTTACAGTGTATCCAACACCAGCCTAGGTGATATAGGAGTCCAAGCTGTAGCAGGATTTCTGACTTCAATGCCCTCCTTACTGACAATAAAGTGAGTGTTTCTAATATTGCATATAATCCAATAGTGCAGCGCTCTAATGAATGAAAAAATTAATCCAAATAATGTGAAAAAATAAAGTCCAAAAGAGTAAATTCATCAATGAAGTTGAAGATATAGGCAGGGCTTTTTTTCTCAGAGAATAGGTGCAGGAACTCCTCCCTTCCGAATCACCCCTTGGCTCCGCCCATTCCCACCTCCGAGCACCGTTACTTGGTTCCACCCCTTACCCACCTCCCAGTACCGCCCCTTTATAAGAATACAGGACCAAGTATCATTTTGTGGTGCCAAGTATTCTGGAATTTGTTAATAACAAGAAAGGCAGTAAAATAGATCCGACAACAATGGACACCCCAGTGACAATAGATCTACCCCAGCAACAATAGACTCCCAACAGCCAGCATCAATAGACCCTCCAGCAGCCAGCAACATTAGACCCCTCCCTCAACAGTAGATTACTTTCAGCAACGATTGACCCCCTGCAACATAAGTCCCACCCCCAGCTACTTAAAACCCCCACCAGCAACAATAGATCTCCCCAGCAACAATAGACCCCCCTGCAAAAATGTATCCCCTACAGCAATAATATTATCCCCAGTAGGAAGCATCAATAGGCCCTCCAGCTGCAAGCAACATTAGACCACTCTCTCAACAGTAAATCCCTCTCAGCAACTATTGACCACCTGCAACAATAAAGCCCCCCATCAACAGAAGACCTCCCCAGCAACAATAGACCCCCTTTCTCCATAAAAATAGATCCCCTACAGCAACAATAGATTCCCCAGTTGCCAGCCTAAATTGATCCTCCAGCACCCCTTGCCATTATATATACAGTTCTGGAGGTGCCGGAACTGCGTTCCCCCGCGTTCCTGCTGAAAAAAAGCCCTGGATATAGGACCTCCACCGAATTTTCAGTGTGCAGACAAGGCAAACACACCACACCACCGTGCAAACTATCCGCTTACCAGAGTAAAATCATTATGGGCATGTATACAAATAACGTGTAGGTCAGTGGCAGACGCACAGGATGTATAGGTGAAAACGGTTATCCACAGGCAGCATGGTGGTTAGGGTTTAGGGTTAGGGTTAGGGTGAAATGGTGAAATATCATCCCGAATGTCACAAGGATCCAAAGGTGTACATTGCGTTCCTCAACAGGTATATGACCAAAAATGCAGAGAGGAAACGACAATAGTGAAGCCCATAGGTAAAAGCAACATGCAATTTATTGTATGGTACTTACAAACAGAGAGGTAAAACAGGCATCAAAAGATATAAAAAAAACTCCGCGGCTCATAGCGTACTTGTGTCGGTCAGCCTAACATGTTTCGTCCCATGTGCATAGTCTGTACATTTTTTCAAATATAATGATTTAATGACATTTTATTTGTATATTCAGTTATTACAGAAGCTTAGGTAAGATAATGCCATTAGTATTGCTGACATACAGTACATACTGCACTTACATACATTAGGGAAACATTTGCTGCTGTAACCCCAGCTGAGAGAAACTAGTCAGATGAATGAATGCATGATCTACAATCTATGGGCATTTTTTGGGTACTTCGGCTATTAATTTACATTTAACTAGGGGTCAGTCCCACACCCAATGACTCATTTTTACCAGGTCTAACCACTTGACCCAAGCAACAGGGATAAAGGAATGGGGAACACTCAACACTCCTATTTTTCATGTATTTTAAATTTCAGAGAATGTGTTAGGTAGCATTTTGATTCATTTGGTTCAGCAGAAAAAGACTTCTTGGCAGTTGACAATGACTATGGAAGCTTATCGGAGTTGCCAAGATCTATTAGAAGCAAGTCAGTGTTTCAGGTCCTCATGATCACCCCTAACCTATAATTTCTTTGAAGGGTAAAATAGCTTATTTTTGACTTAAGCTGGTCATAGATAAACATTTTTTTTTTTATAAAAGATGATAGCCATTTTTGGGGGGTTAGCATGAACACTGCACTTATTGCATGGGGTAGTTGAATCGGATGGATGTCTCTCTCCTTAGTGCCACATTTCTACCTATTTTCTTCCTGATTTTTGATTTATCTCTACTTCTTAGTTCTGTATAGGCTAAAAATTACACCATTGTGTGGATATTGGTTGGCCTAGCGGACACTACGTTGTTGTAGGGAACCTCCACAGGATCCCTTGGTCCTCATGGCGTTATGAAAAGGCTTTAATCTTTAATTGTTACAATAGTTCTCATTTCATGCTGCTGCAGTTTATCTAGCTTTGTCAGCCAACTCTTATCCCCACTGTCAATGCTAGCCCCAGCATGGGCAGAACAATGGCATGTTAGCTTATTGTTAGGAATAAAAATGATTGAAACACAATCTGATGGAAGGAAGATCTGGCCACAGAATTATTGATCTTTAGACAGTTCTTAAAATAAACGTTTACTCAACAAAAGCAGATATGAATACCTTGAAATTGTTTAACTGTTGTGTTTATCATTGAGTTCTTGATGTTCATTTGACCTCTTTTCATATTTGATTTACAGGTTGGCACATGTAAACATGTCCCACATTGGAGTGACTTTATTGGCAGAAAGCATTAGATTCTGCAATTCCATTTTAAACATCATGTGAGTTTCTGCTAATTTCTGACTTCAACTTTGTGCAGTAGTTCTTTTTACTTTCATTCCAGCATCAGAGCATTTAAAATATTTAGAGTACTAAATAGACATGTGCATTCGTTTTCGTCCGAATGCATTTTCGTCCGAATTTCAGGTATTTTCGTTATCGTTTTAACAAACAATAACGAAAGCACAGAAAACGAAAACCGAAAGATTCGACATAAACAAATGCTTTATTTTCGTTTTCGTTGCGGTCGAATGTGCCTAACCTTAACTCTATTAGTCCAATGCTATTCTACATAAAGAGAAAAGATTCGACATAGAGAGAAAAGATTCGACATAGAGAGAAAAGATTCGACATAGAGAGAAAAGATTCGACATAGAGAGACATGAAGTGTCGACATAGAGAGACATGAAGATTCGACATAGAGAGACATGAAGTGTCGACATAGAGAGACATGAAGAGTCGACATAGAGAGACATGAAGAGTCGACATAGAGAGACATGAAGATTCGACATAGAGAGACATGAAGAATCTAAATGTTTTTTTTGGTTTTTTTTTAAGATTCTGTCGAATCTTCTTTTTTTTTTCTTTTTCTTAAGAACATTCGACAGACACCATAAGCCTTCAATGACAGATTCGACCTTAATTTGGATTTTCGGAACGAATGCATTTTTTTTACGAAAAACTAAATAAATAAAAACGAATTTCGGGAGCAACGAAATAAATGTATTTTTCGGACGAAAACAAAATTATGAAACAAAATATTTCAGTGTGCACATGTCTAGTACTAAAAGCTCTGGATAGGTCATTAGCAGTCTAAAAGTCAAATGTAATCTTCATTTTCCACCTAAAGCGGGAGTTCACCCGAAAAACAATTTTTAAAGCGGTGGTTCACCCTCCTTAACAACAATGCAGCATAAAATCCGGCATAGTAGCGCGAGCTACACTATGCCGGTCTTAATTTTTTTATCCCCGTACTCACGGTTATATCGTACATAGACGATTCCGTCTGCCGCGGGGAATGGGCGTTCCTAGCAAGAGGGAGGGTGATTGACGGCCGGCTCTGGCACGTCACGCTCCCCGAAGACAGCCGGAGTAGGTCTCGGCTCTTCACGGCGCCTGCGCACAGGCTATGCGCAGGCGCCGTGAAGAGCCAAGCCTATTTCGGCTATTTCCGGAGAAGCGTGACGTGCCACGGCCGGCCGTCAATCACCTTCCCTGTCCATAGGAACGCCCATTCCCCGGAATCTTCTATGTACGCTATAACAGTGAGTACGGGGAAAAAAAAATTAAGACCGGCATAGTGTAGCTCGCGCTACTATGCCGGATTTAATGCTAGAGGGAAAAAAATTTTTTTTTTTTTTTATATAGGGTGAACCCCCGCTTTAATATTACCTGATCATTTTGAAGAATATTTACTTTGCAAGTACAATAAAGTGATTCTAAACCTTCAATTTTTTAAAAAAAACAACAATAAACATGTCATACTTGCCTTATCTGTGCAATGGCTTTGCCCAGAGCAGCCCCAAACCTTCCTCTTCTGAGGTCTCCCCCGCTGGCACTCCTGGCTCCTCTTTTCCTGTGAGTGCCCTCATAGTTAGCAGCTTGCTATGGGGGCACTCGTGCATGCTCGATCTTGAGTTGCTCTGTGTACATTGTTGGGTATTCTGTGCAAAGTAAGTTTTCGCCACATTCACTAGGTTTTGAGGAAAATTCCCATGCAAAGTGAACAGCCTAGTTGCCTCTAATAAATTAGCCTTCAAGAGATGTTGGAAAATTACTGAATGACTGAACAGCTGTATTAATGATATGTCTACCTTCACCCCCCCCCCCCCCCAAAAAAAAAACAATGTTTTAGAAGGTGGATATGATTTAGAGACAACCAGCTACCATTGGCACTTGGAATAATCAAAATCCTTATTCTTGAAATGCTATGATAGTGCAGCCTGACTTAAGGATTTTGGGATTTACATGCCAAAGCAGAAGTGTCAGAATGAATTTCAGGCTTTAAAAATAACCTTGGCTTTACCCATACACTTGTAATCGTATCAGCAGCCCATAAAGAACTCATATATCCTTTGTTCCCATTCTATTCTGTTTGACCATATGCTGAAATACATTTTCTACCTGAGGTAACTAGGGACATTTTTCAGTGGAATATACAGTATCTCACAAAGGTGAGTACGCCCTCACATTTTATTATACAGTCCTGATCAAAGCACCCACAGAACTGCTCGTTTGGACTTTGCAAGAGAGCACCAAACATGGGACATTCAAAGGTGGAAGAAAGTTTTATTCTCTGATGAAAAAAAATGTAACCTTGATGGTCCTGATGGTTTCCAACGTCCAGCTACTTGGAACCTTTTTAAGATCCAACAATGTAAAATATGATTTTTTGACATTTTTCAAGTGGTCTTGACCATATTGCTGCCCAAAGACCAGAGCACTTTTTGCGATTCGGGACTGTGTTGCTTTAACTGACAATTGCGCGGTCGTGCGACTTGGCTCCCAAACAAAATTGGCGTCCTTTTTTTCCCACAAATAGAGCTTTCTTTTGGTGGTATTTGATCACCTCTGCGGTTTTTAGTTTTTGCGCTATAAACAAAAATAGAGCGACAATTTAAAAAAAAAATGAATTTTTTTTACTTTTTGCTGTAATAAATATCCCCCAAAAATATATAAAAACATTTTTTTTTCCTCAGTTTAGGCCGATACGTATTTGTCTACATATTTTTCGTAAAAAAAAATCACAATAAGCGTTTATTGATTGGTTTGCGCAAAAGTTATAGCGTTTACAAAATAGGGGGTATTTTTATGGCATTTTTATTAATATATTTTTTTTACTAGTAATGGCGGCGATCAGTGATTTTTTTTCGGTACTGCGACATTATGGCGGACACTTCGGACACTTTTGACACATTTTTGGGACCATTGGCATTTTTATAGCGATCAGTGCTATAAAAATGCATTGGATTACTATAAAAATGCCACTGGCAGTGAAGGGGTTAACACTAGGGTGCGGGGAAGGGGTTAAGTATGTCCCTGGGTGTGTTCTTACTGTAGGGGGGTGACCTCACTAGGGGAAATCACTGATCTTCTGTTCATACATTGTATGAACAGAAGATCAGCATTTCCCTCCCTGACACACACACAGACAGCTCCCGGTCCCCGCTCTGTAACGAGCAATCGCGGGTGCCCAGCGGCGATCGAGCCCGCCGGGCACACGCACGGGAGTCGGGGGCGAGCGGGGGCCGCTCAAAGAGCCCAGGAGAGCCGACCTGCTGCCGTATTATGACGGTGCGCGGTCAGCAAGTTGTTAAACTTTTGATCAGGACTGTATCTTTTCATGTGACAACACTGAAGAAGTGACACTTTGCTACAATGTAAAGTAGTCAGTGTACAGCTTTTATAACAGTGTAAATTCTGTCCCCTGAAAATAACTCAAGACACAGCCATTCATTTCTAAACTGCTGGCAACAAAAGTGAGTACACCCCTAAGTGAAAATGTGCAAATTGCGGCCAATTAGCCATTTTTCCTCCCCGGTGTCATGTGACATGTTAATGTTACAAGGCCTCAGGTGTGAATGGGGAGCAGGTGTGTTAAATTTGGTGTTATCGCTCTCACTCTCTCATACTGGTCACTGGAAGTTCAACATGGCACCTCATGGCAAAGAACTCTCTGAGGATCTGAAAAAAAGAATTGTTACTCTACATAAAGATGGCATAGGCCAGGGATGGTGAACCTTGGCACCCCAGATGTTTTGGAACTACATTTCCCATGATGCTCAGGCACTCTGCAGTGTAGTTGAGAATCATGGGAAATGTAGTTCCAAAACATCTGGGGTGCCAAGGTTCACCATCACTGGCCTAGGCTATAGGAAAATTGCCAAGACCCTGAAACTGAGCTGCAGCACGATGGCCATACAGCGGTTTAACAGGACAGGTTCCACTCAGAACAAACCTCACTATTGTCAACCAAAGAAGTTGAGCGCACATGCTCAGCGTCATATGCAGAGGTTGTCTTTGGAAAATAGACGTATGAGTGCTGCCAGCATTGCTGCAGAGATTGAAGGGGAGGGGGTCAGCCTGTCAGTGCTCAGACCATATTGTATTTTTGTACATCTTTGCACTGGATGAGATTAAATTTCAGTGTATACCCAGGGGCGGACTGACCATTCGGGCACTCAGGCACTGCCCAAGGGCCCCATGCCACTAGGGGGCCCCATCAGGGTTGCCAGCGACAGTAAAACCCCTGTGTATACCATGCTGGTTTTAAACAATACGTATAAAATTAATAAAAACATCACTTTAGAATTCATATTTTGTTAACCGAAAGGAGCTGAAAAGCGATAGATGGTATATTGCACACCAGGAGGCCTATTTGCTATTGCCTTCTATTTCTCCATTCTGTGCTTCAGCATGAACTTATCTAAAGCTTTAAAAGCCACTCATATGAGAAAATTGATTTGTTTATTACCTTTTGCCAAGAGATTACATGATGATCTTTTATTTCTTCCCCCTGGTAATTTTCTTAATGAAAACAGAAGAGACAGTACTTACTTATAGGCATAAATAATACAGACATTAGAGAGCTTCATTATTCTGAGATGCAGATAATGTCCCAGAATCACAAAGCACTTACGCCGACGTATCTCGATATACGCCGCGTAAGTGTAACTATGCGCCGTCGTATCTGTGCGCCGTGCCCACAGAACTAGATACGCCTGAAAATAGGCTTCATCCGACCGACGTAACATTCCATCGCCGGCGTATCGTGGGCGCATATTTACGCTGGCCGCCTCTTTGCAAATATGCAAATGAGGGAGATACGTCGATTCACGAACGTAGTTGCGCCCGGCGCATACGCTTTGCGTAAGGCTTACGTCCGGCGTATAGTTATTCCCCATCTATGAGGCGCAACTCAAGCAAAGGTATGGACCAGGGAACAGCCGTCGTATTTTACGTCGTTTACGTAGTAGTACGTGAATAGGGCTGGGCGTAGGTTACGTTCACGTCGTAGGCAGTGATCCGTCGTATCTTAGGGAGTAGTTTCAACGTGATTCTGAGCATTCACACTAGGATGTGGCCACAGGACGGTGCATTTGCATTAGTACTTCTATGACACTTGGCCCATCATTTGCATGGGGTCACGCCTCATTAGCATGGCTCACGCCCACTACCACCTACGCTGGCTTACGCCGAGGAAACCCAGCGTATCTTTAACAGCGTGTGGGAGCGAGTGCTTTGTGAATACTGTGCTTGCCGCTCTGCGCCGGTGTAGCGTAAAAAAGATACGCTACGCTGACATAAATATGCGCCAATGTATGTGAACCCGGGCCATCATGTTAAGCTGCATTGTGAAAAATACCAAATAGTTATAATTTTAAAGGGTTCTTACTGCCTGGAGTGCCCTTAGTTGCAATAATGTTAACTTCTTCAACAATAAACAATATCCTGTTTATAATGGTTCCATTTGAAGGGAGTGATGACCATCCAAGGTATATGTGCTGGGCTTAAGGTGGATTTGTCATGTAAAGTCCGTTCTAGTTAAAGTGTTACTAAACTCAGGACCCTGCATTCACTATATCTGGTCTCCCACATTACAAAGAACATGAAGATGCTAATATTTTAGTAAATATAAACTGCTAAATATCTTTTCTCATCAGCAGTAGATATCAGTCTTATGACTTCTATCAGTGTCTGGTTAAAGCTTGTAGGAGGAGTTTTCATTCTAATCTGATTGTCCCATGAGGCTACAGGACCCCTGACATTTTGTCTGGACAGTGCTGATTGGCCCTGTGCAGGGGTGGACTGACCATTGAGTCACTCGGGCTCAGTAAAACCAGGGACAGTATGTAAAAATCTATGGGCCAGATTCACAGAAGAAATACGCCGGAGTATCTACTGATACTCTGGCATATTTAAAAAATTTGCCGCGTCATATCTTTAGTTTGAATCCTCAAACCAAGATACGACGGCTTTTGGCTTAGATCCTTCGGATCGTAGGTGTAATACTTCGGCGCCCTCTGGGTGGAGTTCGCCTCGTTTTCCGCGTCGGGTATGCTAATTAGCTGTTTACGGCGATTCACGAAGGTACGCGCGGCCGTCGCATTCTCTTACGTCGTCGCTAGTCGGCTTTTCCCGGCGTATAGTTAAAGCTGGTATTTCGTGGCCTATCTTTAGACTTGCCATGTTAAAGTATGGCCGTCGTTCCCGCGTTGAATTTCAAATTTATTTATTTTTGCGTAAGTCGTCCGTGAATAGGAAAGGACGTAACTCACATCGACGTTCAAAAAATGACGTCGGTGCGACGTCATTTCGCGCAAAGCACGGTGGGAAATTTCAAAACGGAGCATGCGCAGTACGTTCGGCGCGGGAACGCACCTAATTTAAATGGTAGACGCCCCATTTGAATTAGGCGGGCTTGCGCCAGACGGATTTACTCTACGCCGCCGCAAGTTTACAGGCAAGTGCTTTGTGAATCAAGCAATACGTTACGCCGCCGGAATTCTACCTGAATCTGGCCCTATGTTTTTTTTACATCTGTCCCTGATATGTCTGAAACCAACATGCTTCTGATGTGAAAATTCAGAGATTTTAGCTGCCCCGCCTCTGCACTGCCTCTTGGCGTGGTGGCCATCTGTAAGCCCAGGGGCCCCATAATCTTCTATTGCCTGGGGGCCCCATGAGTTGCCTGTGCGCCCCTGGCCCTGTTTTGATCACATGCACCCTACCAAAAAATAAAAATAAAAATAGAAATATACACCAATCCGAGCATGTGCAGAGTGCCCCCGAGACTTTGTACTATCAACAGATGGATTGGGGACAGTGGAAGAAGGGGAGGATCAGAGAAGACAAGATCAAACAGCCTTTTTTTCACAATGCGCAGGATTGACCCCCTAGGTTCCAGAGTAAGTATAGCAAGCATGCTTAACTGTAAATACAGACTGATTTTACTGTAGTGGGTTTAGTAACACTTTAATTTGATGAAAATGATGAGGGTGGGGTGTCACAATTTTTTTTCAAAAGTGCTCCTACCCTTTAATTTGATGTTAAAAATAAACCTGAAAAAGTGGTTGAAAAAATGGAAAAACAAGTAATTGCCCAGTCGCCTAATTGATAATAAAAACATTTTGCATTCTGTATATTTTCATACATTTGTTTTTTTCAGGATATCTGGTAATGACATTGGTGAAGAGGGGGCTTTAGCCATTAAAAATTTACTGACTCAAAAGAGGAATTTCAAAGCCATAAAGTAAGTTGGGTTGTTATGTAGACCAAGGATTAGCATTACCACTTAAGCCCCGGACCATTTTGTAGCTAAAGCACCAGGCCCCTTTTTGTGATTCGGCACTGCGTCGATTTAACTGACAATTGCGCGGTCGTGCGACGTGGCTCCCAAACAAAATTGATGTCCTTTTTTCCCACAAATAGAGCTTTCTTTTGGTGGTATTTGATCACCTCTGCGGTTTTTATTTTTTGCGCTATAAACAAAAATAGAGCGACAATTTAAAAAAAATATCTATATTTTTTACTTTTTGCTATAATAAATATCCCCCCAAAATATATAAAAAAACTTTTTTTTCCTCAGTTTAGGCCGATACGTATTCTTCTACATATTTTTGGTAAAAAAATCGCAATAAGCGTTTATTGATTGGTTTGCGCAAAAATTATGGGGCCAGATTCACATAGAACTACGTTACGCTGCGGCGGCGTAACGTATCCCATTTTCGTTACACCGCGGCAAGTTTACAGCGTAAGTGCCTGATTCACAAAGCACTTACCTGTAGCGTAAATCCGCTCGGCGCAAGCCCGCCTAATTCAAATGGGGCGGGCACCATTTAAATTAGGCGCTTTCCCGCGCCGAACGTACTGCGCATGCTCCGTCCGTAAAATTACCCGACGTGCATTGCGCTAAATGACGTCGCAAGGACGTCATTGGTTTTGACGTTAACGTAAATGGCGTCCAGCGCCATTCACAAACGACTTACGCAAACTACGTGAAATTTAAAATTTCGACGCGGGAACGACGGCCATACTTAACATGGGTTACACCACCTAGAGGGCACCCTTAGTTTTACTCGACGCATCTCTACGGAAACAACGTAAATTTAGATCGATGAGCAAAGCGGACGTTCGTGAATCGGCGTAAATAGTAATTTGCATATTCTACGCCGAACGCAATGGAATCGCCACCTGGCGGCCGGCCTAGAATTGCAGCCTAAGATCCGACGGTGTAACACAGTTACACCTGTCTGATCTTAAGGCTATCTATGCGTAACCTGATTCTATGAATCGGGCGCATAGATACGAAAATCGTATCTCAGAGATACGCCGTCGTATCTCTTTTGTAAATCTGGCCCATAGCGACTACAAAATAGTTTTATGGCATTTTTATCAAGAATTTTTTTATACTAGTTATGGCGGCGATTTTTATCGTGACTGCGACATTATGGCGGACACATCGGACACTTTTGACACTATTTTGGGGCCATTGTCATTTTTACAGTGAAAAGTGCTATAAAAAATGCACTGATTACTGTGAAAATGACACTGGCAGTGAAGGGGTTAACCTGTAGGGGGCGCTGAAGGGGTTAAGTGTTTCCTAGGGAGTGATTACTACTGTGTGGGGGCGTGGCTTGGCGTGTGACGTCACTGATCATTGTTCCCTATGACTGGGAACAGACGATTAGTGGCAGTCACACTAGTAAGAACGGGGAAAGGTTTGTTTACACTTACCTCTCCCCGTTCTTCAGCTCTGTGACATGATCGCGGGACACCGGTGGCGATCGGGTCTGCGATCGGGTCGCGACCCGCGGCTGGGTTCTTAAAGGCGACCTACAGGTACGTGCTTGTGCCCAGCCCTGCCCTTCTGCCGATGTATATCAGTGTAAAGGGGTCCCTATGCGGTTAACCACTTAAGGACCGCCTCCTGCACATATACGTCAGCAGAATGGCACGGCTGGGCACAAGCACGTACAGGTACGTCCTCTTTAAGTGCCCAGCCGTGACCGCGGCCGCGGGACCTGCGGACCCGATCGCCGCTGGAGTCCCGCGAACGGTCCCCGGAGCTGAAGAACGAGGAGAGGTGAGTGTAAACACAGCTTCCCCGTTCTTCACTGTGGCGCTGTCATTGATCGTCTGTTCCCTGATATAGGGAAACACGATAAATGATGTCACATGTCCAGCCCCGCCCCCTACAGTTAGAAACACATATGAGGTCACACTTAACCCCTTCAGCGCCCCCTAGTGGTTAACTCCTAAACTGCAATTGTCATTTTCACAGTAAACAATGCATTTTTATTGCATCTTTTGCTGTGAAAATGACAATTGTCCCAAAAATGTGTAAAAATTGTCCGATGTGTCCGCCATAATGTCGCGGTCACGGAAAAAAACGCTGATCGCCGCCATTAGTAGTAAAAAAATATTTTTTAATAAAAATGCAATAAAACTATCCCCTATTTTGTAAACACTATAAATTTGGCGCAAACCAATCGATAAACGCTTATTGCGATTTGTTTTACCAAAAATAGGTAGAAGAATACGTATCGGCCTAAACTGAGGGAAAAAAACGTTTTTTTATATATTTTTGGGGGATATTTATTATAGCAAAAAGGAAAAAATATTGAATTTTTTTGAAAATTGTCTATTTTTGTTTATAGCGCAAAAAATAAAAACCGCAGAGGTGATCAAATACCACCAAAAGAAAGCTCTATTTGTAAGAAAAAAAGGACGCCAATTTTGTTTGGGAGCCATGTCACATGACCGCGCAATTGTCAGTTAAAGCGACGCAGTGCCGAATCGCAAAAACTGTCCGGGTCCTTTACCTGCATTTTGGTCCGGGTCTTAAGTGGTTAAATAATCTCCTAATAGTAATCTTCAGTGACTACTCTATGGTTATATACTAAGTATTACACTGCTTCATTTTATAACATTACATATGTCCCTATCTGTGTAGTGTATCTGGTTGCTTCGTGGGAACTACTGATGGAGGAAGACAGTTTCTTGCAGAACTATCCAAGTGTCCAGAACTTCAGGAAATACAGTAAGAAACTAACTGACAGCTGAAAGTCTAGTAATCATTGTTCATTTTTAATTGACAGATGGTTTATTAAAGTGATAGTAAACGTTCACCTTGTAAAGCAACCCATTCAGTTCAAAATAGAAATTAAAGGAAACATTTGTTTGTATAGATAAATAAACAAAAAATGTGATCAGGGAAAATGTCTTACTGCCTGCGATTAGCGCTCTGCAGTGCCATCTTCCTGGTGGGCTCTGCACGTGCGGCTTGCGAACATGCCTGAGCTCATCCTCAGTAATAACACAACAATATTTTTTTCTTTAAATCCTTCTTGTAACATACCGTGTTTCCCCGAAAGTAAGCCCTACCCTGAAAATAAGACCTAGCGTTACTTTCCAGGACGGCTGCAATATAAGCCCTACCCCAAAAATAAGCCCTAGTTTAAAATTCTTGTAAAATCCTATAATCCACTCTATTACAGTAGTATATAACGTACATCATAAAATCGTTTTCTCGGCTGCGGTTTTGCCGCGATTTCGGCCACGATTTAAGAGACATCTGTGCAGGGTCCAATGTAAATCGCGGCCCGAAATTGCAAAAAGTAGTACAGGAACTACTTTTTGAAATCGGTGCAGCGCCGCAGATGCAGCGTCGCACCGATTAGGACGGTGCCATTGCCGACAATTGCCGCCGATTTGAGATGCGATTTGAATCGTACCCAGTGTGAACCTGGGCTCAAGCAGAGCCTAGTTTTCTTTGATATTGGAAATCCCTTTTTGTCAGTTTTGCCGGCTGCACTGTTCACTCTAATAACATGATTGTGTAAATGAGCTGTTACCTTGACAGAAGCCACAGATATTAGCGCTGCTGGGAAATAAAATGTGCATTTTAAAAAGTCTTTATGATAGTCCGATACAATGTTGTACCCTCCTCATTAATGGATCATACCTACATATACTCCGTATTGTCACGTTCCTCTCTGTTCTATGCAGCTTGATGTCTATGTCACTGGATGACGCCTCTCTCCTTACATTGTCCCAGGGATTAGCGCAAATGACTTCTGTGAAGATACTAATGTAAGTATAAGGACTTGTGTTCCTTTAACTTCTTCCAGTCCAGGACAATTGTGACATTTCTCTCATACATGTAAAAATCTGATTTTTTGGCCAGAAAATCACATAGAACCCCCCAGCATTACATATTTGTTAAAGCAGAGGCCTTGGAGAATAAAATGGTTGTTGTTGCAATTTTTTAAGAAAGCGTGATATTTTTGAAGCTGTTTATTAAATGCAAATTTTCAGGAAATGTTTATTTATTTTTTGTGCATGCAAGCACAAGATAATAGTTAATGACATTACACAAAGTAAATAGATACTAAATTGATAATACAATTGCATACACCTGTGGAATGGCGAAAAACGAAGGTACCTGAAAAGCTCCATAGGCGACACTTTAAAGCACTTCTTTTGTTATTTCTTTAACCACTTAACCCCCGGACCATATTGCTGGTCAAAGACCAGAGCACTTTTTGCGATTCGGCACTGCGTCGCTTTAACTGACAATTGCGCGGTCAAGATTGGAACAAGATTGGCGTCCTTTTTTTCCCACAAATAGAGCTTTCTTTTGGTGGTATTTGATCACACCTGCGGTTTTTAGTTTTTGCGCTATAAACAAAAATAAAGCGACAATTTTGAAAAAAAGTGAATATTTTTTACTTTTTACTATAATAAATATTCCCCAAAAATATATTAAAAAATTTTTTTTTTCCTCAGTTTAGGCCGATATGTATTCTTCTACATATTTTTCGTAAAAAAAAATCGCAATAAGCGTTTATTGATTGGTTTGCGCAAAAGTTATAGCGTTTACAAAATAGGGGGTAGTTTTATGGCATTTTTATAAAAAAAACTTTCACTAGTAATGGCGGCGATCAGCGTTTTTTTTTTTCGGTACTGCGACATTATGGCGGACACTTCGGACACTTTTGACATATTTTTGGGACCATTGGCATTTTTATAGCGATCAGTGCTATAAAAATGCATTGATTACTATAAAAATGCCACTGGCAGGGAAGGGGTTAACACTAGGGGGCGGGGAAGGGGCTAAGTATGTTCCCTGGGTTTGTTCTAACTGAAGGGGGGGTGGACTCACTAGGGGAAATGACTGATCGCTGTTCATACATTGTATGAACAGAAGATCAGCATTTCTCCCCCTGACAGGACCGGGAGCTGTGTGTTTACACACACAGCTCCCGGTCCCCGCTCTGTAAGGAGCGATCGCGGGTGCCCGGCGGTGATCGCGACCGCCAGGCATGCGCCCTAGTGGCCACTTCCCCTGTCGACGTAGAGCTACGGGCTCTCGCGCAGGAGAGCCGACCTGCCGCCGTAGAACCAAAAGCTGTCCTAGCCAATGTTAAGTATGGACGTCGGTCCCGCGTCGAATTTAGAATTTTTTTCGTAGTTTGCGTAAGTCGTCCGTGAATGGGGCTGGGCGTATTTTACGTTTACGAAACCAATAAGTCTTTGCGGCGTATTTTGGAGCATGCGCACTGGGATATGTCCACGGACGGCGCATGCGCCGTTCGAAAAAAAACGTCAATCACGTCGGGTCACGAATCATTTGCATAAAACACGCCCACCCACTCACAATTTGAATTAGCCACGCTTAGGCCGGCACATTTACGCTACGCCGCCGTAACTTAGGAGGCAAGTGCTTTGTGAATACAGCACTTGCCTCTCTAACTTGCGGCGGTGTAGCGTAAATACCATACGCTACGCCCGCACAAAGTTACGCTGCCCTACCTGAATCTGGCCATATGTGTTTAATGCCAGAAATTTGTGACCACTAGATCAATGGTGGGTAGATCACACTGGGACCATTAGATCAATGGCGTGGGACCCGCCAAAGGGACGACAGCTGCCAGCAACTATGGCTGTCCTTCCTGCACCTCAAAGTCACCATGCGGGTGACAACGCATTTCAGGGGCCCTGCTCCCTTTGTCAAGCCCATCCACTCCACTAATGCTGTTCTCTGGTCTGAGGTGTAGGAAGGATGGCCATAGACACCACTGGCTGTCATCCCTTTGGTGTTCCTGGCGCAATCATGAGGAGGCAAATACAGGCATTACTGATGTATGTGTGCTATGTTTTATCAGTAAATGTGATACTTGTTCATAATACTATAAAATTATGTTAAAAGTGTTTTGTATTTTATATATCAGTTTAATTTTGTTTATCTTTGATTTGGATTTTCAGGCTCGGAAACAACAAAATAACACCTATAGGTATTCAGCATCTAGCAGACAGTTTGGTTCACTGTCCAGAAATGGAAGCCTTAGAGTAAGTCTGGGTATATTATATATATATGTTGTAAAATCATGACAACTGTGAACTCCCAGGTTATCTTTTCGCTTCAGATGTGTCAGATAAGAACATCATCCAGCCTAATGGCTCGCTACACATCTGATGGAGTCAGCTGCTTCCCTTCCATTTACTCCACATGTGAAATTCTTTCTGCATTAAATGGTCTGCAAGCAGACAAATGGTCCATAGTTTCTCAGAAATCTACTTTTTTTGCAACATTCTTATATAAATAGCAAGACACATAGTCAGTCTACTAGTATTTGCATGCCTCATCAATAACCCAAGAACCAAAATATTCCTAGCCTTGGCTTGGATAGGTTTATTGGTCCTACTTGTAATGTATAAACATGATAACTTAAAGCGGAGGTTCACCCTAATAACATGTATGGCCCTTTTCACACTACAAAATAAATCCGTTTTAATAATCCGTTTTAAAATCCGTCAGATAATGTTAAAAAACGGAAGTTATACGTCCTTTATAAAATATCATTAAAGTCTATGGGATTTTTTTATGTTCCGTAAAGATCCGTAATAGTCTGTTATAACATACGGACGTTAGTTATAACGGAATATGTGACGGGTCTTGCACTATTGAAGAGGGTCTTTCCTCTTCTTGGTCTTCCCCAGTGATGTAGCAGAGGTACGTCAGAGGGGGCAGGGTCACGCGACGGGTGGCTCTGCCTCCTCTATATAAGAAATGTCACAGCTTCAGCCGCTCATTCGCTGGGCTGTGCCCAGCGGTGAGAGGAGGTCCGGGATGCTGCTGCGCCGGATGGATGGATCTTCACATCGCCGGAGCGGAGATCACCCGACGCTGCATCTTCTCATCGCGGGAGATCACCCGCACCCGTCGCAGGATCAGGACAACGCTGGAAGCCGGGAACGAGTGGATTTTTCAGCGCTGGAGTTTTTTTTTTTTTTTTTTTTTTTTTAATAAAGGACTTTATTCTTCTGTGTCAGTGTGTTTTTTTACAATACTTTTTACTTCCTTCGTGAAATGGTAGAGGTACAGTGTACCCCATTACCATTTCACACAGGGGGGGGGTCAGGATCTGGGGGTCCCCTTTGTTAAAGGGGTCTTCCAGATTCTGATAAACCTCCCGCCCGCATACCCCCACAACCACCGGGCAAGGGTTGTGGGGATGAGACCCTTGTCCCCATCAACATGGGGACATCCTCCCCATGTTGAGGGCATGTGGCCTGGTGCGGTTCAGGAGAGAGGGGGGGCCGCACTCTGTCCCCCCCTCTTTTCTGCGGCCGGCCAGGTCAACGTGCTCGGATAATGGGTCTGGTTATGGATATTTAGGGGGAACCGCACGTCATTTTTGTTTTAACCACTTTAGCCCCGGGCCTGTTTTTCAGAGTCGGTGTTTACGAGACAAAACCATTTTTTTTTGCTAGAAAATTACTTAAAACCCCCAAACATTATATATTTTTTTTTTTCTAACACCCTAGAGAATAAAATGGAAGTCATTGCAATACTTTTTGTCACACCGTATTTGCGCAGCGGTCTTACAAGCGCACTTTTTTTTGAAAAAAATCACTTTTTTAAATGAAAAAATAAGACAACAATAAATTTGGCCCAATTTTTTTATATATTGTGAAAGATAATGTTACGCCGAGTAAAATGATACCCAACATGTCACGCTTAAAAATTTCGCCCGCTCGTGGCATGGCGTCAAACTTTTACCCTTAAAAATCTTGATAGGCGACGTTTAAAAAATTCTACAGGTTGCATTTTTTGAGTTACAGAGTAGGCCTAGGGCTAAAATTAATGCTCTCGCTCTAACGATCGCGGCGATACCTCACTTGTGTGGTTTGAATACCGTTTTCATATGTCGGCGCTACTCGCGTATACGTTCGCTTCTACGCGCGAGCTCGTCGGGACGGGGCGCTTTAAAACATTTTTTTTTTGCTTTTCGCATTTATTTTTATTTATTTTACAATTTTTAACACTGAAAAAAAAAAAAAAAAAAAAAATTATCACTTTTATTCCTATTACAAGGAATGTAAACATCCCTTGTAATAGAAAAAAGCATGACAGGTCCTCTTAAATATGAGATCTGGGGTCAAAAAGACCTCAGATCTCATATTTAGGCTTAAATGCAAAAAAAAAAAAAAAAAATTTGGAAATGTCATTTTTTCAAATGACAAAAAAAAAAATGTTTCTTTAAGACGCTGGGCGGGACTGACGTTTTGACGTCACTTCCGCCCAGCGGAGCTATGGGGACGGGCGAAGGAGATTTTTCCTTCAGTCTCGTCCCCGCTCACCATCCGGATGGTCGCGATCTCCTCCGCCGCTACCGACGGCTCCGGTAAGCGGCGGAGGGCGCGGAACAGCGGCGGGAGGGGGGGGGGGCCCCTCTCCCGCCACCGATAACGGCGATCTCGCGGCGGATTCGCCGCGGAGACCGCCATTATCGTTAACACGGCCGCCCACAGAAGAGATGAATATCTCGATTGTGGCAGCAGCTGCTACCGTTACCGAGATATTCATCTCTAAAGTGATGACGTATAACGACGGTGGGCGGTCGGCAAGTAGTTAAATTGACGGCGGGGTTCCCCTGAATATCCATACCAGACCTGAAGGGTCTGGTTATGGATATTTACCGGGAACCGCACGTCATTTTTGTTTTAAATTGACAGCGGGGTTCCCCTGAATATCCATGCTCAGTAAAATTAACGTCCGTTAACATAACGGACATTTACGGAGACATTTACTAACGTCCATGTGCCATAGACTTCAATGTTAAAATATAACGGACGTTAATATATCCGTTACTTGCAACGGACAAATAATTTACAAAAAATAGTGCAAGACCCGTCACATATTCCGTTATAACTAACGTCCGTATGTTATAACGGACTATTACGGATCTTTACGGAACATAAAAAAATCCCATAGACTTTAATGATATTTTATAAAGGACGTATAACTTCCGTTTTTTAACATTATCTGACGGATTTTAAAACGGATTATTAAAACGGATTTATTTTGTAGTGTGAAAAGGGCCTTATATTCGTAACAAGTACTGTCCGCAATGTTTTACTTTTTTTTATTTTATGCTTTACATACCTTGTAATCCATCTTTTCAATCTACTTCTCCCCGCGGGAGTAGGCGTTTCTATGCCTGGGGGGATTGTCATCTGGGAGGTCGCCCAGATGACTAAACATGCAGAGCGCAGGCGCCGTATAGAGCCGACTCACATCTCTGCATGTTCGGCTTCTTTCTAAAAATCCTGCAACTCATGCGCGCCTACGCAATACGGGGGCGGGGCCTTATCTGCCGGGGAGAACAGACGTCAGCCATCTGGGCGACCTCACAGATAACAATCCCCCATAAATCAGGCATAAATCAGCGTACACGCCCCTAGCGGCCAGCGTAAATATGCAGTTAAGATACGACGGCGTAAGAGACTTACGCCGGTCGGATCTAATACAAATCTATGCGTAATTCAAATCTATGCGTAACTGATTCTAAGAATCAGGCGCATAGATACGACGGCTCGGACTCAGAGTTACGACGGCGTATCTGGAGATACGCCGGCGTAACTCGTACGTGAATCCGGGCCAGTGTTTTTTACATCCCGTGTAAATGAGGCTTTACGATTAACACTTCAATATATTCGTAATTATCATATAGACCAGAAATCTTTAGTTAATACATAATGAAATTGAGGCAATTGTTTTAAAAAATTGGGAGACGTAGTAAATGTTCTATTTTTTAATCTGCAGTTTAAGTTGCAATAGCATTGAGGATGCGGGTGCAGACAGGCTTGCTGCAGTGCTGCCCAGGCTAAAACAATTGAAGAAAATCAGGTAAGATCTCCTCTGATGAACCATGTTCTCTAATTTTGATGACTGTAAATAAATGAATATTTTGCTTTGTAACATGAATAATAAACTACAAATTTTCTGCATCACGGTTCTGCTACACTAAGGGAATAATGCTGGCATGTGCTCAATTTCATTTAAGCATTACTTGAAATAACAAAATTGTTACAAGCAACGCTGGGAGTATAAATTGGCTACATGGCCATTGGAAACATTCATTATCCATATTGAGCATTTTTATTAATATTTAATAATTGTTGCCATACTATTTCTTCCATGGCAAAGGCAATAATGATTTTTTTCCCTACATTAGGTTGGCTCGAGCTAGGGACAGCACTGGACAGATGGGATTTTTTTAGTCTGTATAAAGTGGTTCCGTGAATGGAGTTCTGTTCTGTTCACATAGGGTTCAGTTAGCATGGGTATATGGAAGACAAAATGCTCCACATAGCATAAAACCATAGATATTTTATTAAAAACGACAGCAAGTAAGAATACAACTCACATTTCAGCAGGTAAAAAAGAACATTTCAGCCTGTAACGCCGGCCGGACGTTTGCAGGTAAAAGCCGCTCGTGTTGAGAGTTCAGCGATGAGGGGGATGACGTCAGCACGTCGCTCGTCATCCCCCTCATCGCTGAACTCTCAACACGAGCGGCTTTTACCTGCAAACGTCTGGCCGGCGTTACAGGCTGGAATGTTCTTTTTTACCTGCTGAAATGTGAGTTGTATTCTTACTTGCTGTCGTTTTTAATAAAATATCTATGGTTTTATGCTATGTGGAGCATTTTGTCTTCCATATACCCATGCTAACTGAGCCCTATGTGAAGTCATACCCTGCTGTGAACACAACATTTCCAGTCCCTTGGTGCAGACATATCAACATCTAGCCCCCACTGTGGAGTGAAATGCTGGGTTTGGTCCATTAGGACCTTTTCATCTGGTAAGCAGATTTGGATACGGTGGTGGATTCACACGTGGTGGCTGGGATCCCTTATCAGTTGGACTGTGCACGGGTGTTCTTTCTCCTATTTGAACCCTTCATGAACTGTTTTTGTATTCATTCAAGACAACATATGGACTTTGGCTCAATATGTATGAATTCACATGTTTTACTTTTTGATCTGTATTTCCATTATTCACATTGTTATGAATTTTTATTTGGGGACTTGTGATCATACACTGATTTTCTCCCATTAGTGTCTCACTTTGGGCACGTGAGTACTGCATTCACCCAATCAATTACTACACTTGGTGATATATTAATTTATTTCATTTGTTTCTAAGGTCATCACCTTAACACGATACACCTTTGGGCCATATCATATGTTTTTTTCCCTCTGAATCAACTATATTGGTTTAGCGCAATTACCCCCCCCCCCTTTAGGCTGCTACCTGAACTGATCAAACTCTGCCATCGCTTCAGTAGAAGGCAACACTGTATTATAGCCTAGGCCAACAAGGCTCAGGCCTAGGGCAGCACTTTGCAGGGGGGCAGCACGGAAAGAGTCCCCTCCGGCTTGCGCTACACTGTTAGTGTAACGCAAGCTGCTTCTAATTTTGACTGTCCTATCATCCTGGACCACAAACCTTCCTCAATGTCCTATATGTTTTCTGCTGCACCATTGGCATGGTTATATCTTCTTAGTCCTCTCCATAAAATTATCAGAAATTTGTGCTTAAAGTAGAACTATAGGCAACACTTTTTTTTAAAATTTTGGATAGAGTAAGGGAGGGTTATAGCCCCTGTCAGTTTATTTTTTACCATCCCTGTCTAATTGCAGAAATTTCCCTTTACTTCCTGCCCTATAGCCAAACAGGAGGTGAGAGGAAAGCTATGCAAATTAAGGGAATGAAAAATGGGTGGCCCTGTCGGCCACCTCCTGCCCAGAATCCGATTTAAAAAATTGAATGACCCAAGTAGAAAATTGTCAACAAAACAGGGCTTGGTTCCAATCAGATGCATGCTCTGTTCAGATATTTTTATAGCTGGCAGGATCGGCTGTCAAAATACAATAGCCACAGCAGGAGATTCATCCAGCCATGCTTTGTAGAGTGAATGAAGGAATATGTTAGATTTAATTTCTAATCAGCATGCAAGCTATGCTCCCATAAATAATATAGAGGACCACAGACACTGGAGTGGTGGATTAAACATGGTGGTAGCCCAGAAACCTATATGTATACTCCTCCCAATATAAAGTTTTTTTTTTTTGGGGGTAGGGGGAAGCATTGAAGCCCAACTCCGAGAAACCTAAGAATCCTCCTTGACTGTGGGGATGCACCTGCACTGCAAGGGTTAACTGCTTGTTTAGCGTACGGGACAGAAAAAGCACTTTTACTTACCCAATCCTCAGCTCCCCTGGCTGATGGTGCTCCCCCATGCTCTGGCGGTGGACTGTCACTCAGCATCCTCATATCCAGTGCATGATGTCAGAGGCCCTTAGACCACCTAAGTATGGGGGAAAAGAGGCTGCAGGGATCAAGGCGCTGGCAAAAGTGGAGGATCAGGTAAGTAGTTCTGTTCTTTTAAATCCCCTAGACAGAAACAAGCAGTTAATCCTTGCAGTGCGGGCAAAGCCTCACTGCAAGGGAGAATTGTTTAGGTTTCCTGGAGTTCAGCTTTAAAGAAAGTATATTTACAGTTACACAGCCCTCAAAATTTACACTCGCCTGCTCGCATTTTGCTAAAAAAAATTGAGGGCTGGCGAGTGTGGGCTGCCTGGGAGCAGGGGGGACGAGCAAGGAGAGGAGAGTCGCCGCTGCTGTCGCCGCCGCCGCCGCCGTCTAGTTGTTCAGAGCGCGGGGAACATAACAGCTTTCAATTCGATAGCTGTGTTCCCCGCCGCGCGCCGTCATATACAGCCCCTCCCCCTTGTCCGGGCACTTTGATAGACAGATCACCCATCCCAGGATTGGACGGGTGATCTGTCTATCAAAGTTTCCCGGACAAGGGGGGAGGGACTGTATATGACAGCTTGCGGCGGGGGAACACAGCTATTGAATTGAAAGCTGTTATGTTCCCCGTGCTTTGAATATCAAGGCAGCGGCTCCGGCTCCTCTCCTCTCTTACCCAGCACAGGTAGGCTGCTATGGGGACACTGGCTGCTATGGGGACATTGGCTGCACTGGGGACACTGGCTGCACTGGGGACACTGGCTGCACTGGGGACACGTGGCTGCACTGGGGACACATGCTGCATTGGTAGACATGGGCAGGCTGCATTTTTGGGCATGGATAAAGTTGTTGTTAATATTTATTTTAAAAACTTAATTCTGCATAAAACATTTAAGTGTCATTTCATGAAATAATTTATAAGGACGTGTCTAGGGGCGGGATTATGGGCGGGACATGGTAGGGGTTGGGCGGGGCAACTGGTGGCGAGTACGCCTTGAGGCTTGCTAGTAGCTCAGGACTTGAAATTTTGAGATCTGGTTACTAGATTTGGTTATTTTTGCTCAATGCATTTTATTTTATTTTATTTTACAGTATTTCCCAGAGTAAAATCAGCTCACTAGGAGGTTTAACAATTATCAAAGCAATTGGACAGTGTCAGTTCATGGAAGACATCAAGTAAGTTGTCGGTTAACTATAACAATTTATGCTGTCATACAGAAAGGTTGAAACATAGAAATGAGGTACAATGGAAACATTTTCACTGTGGCGGTGCAGAGAGGAATAGTGAGGCGCAATGAACTCATTGCCACTAATGATATGTCAATATACTGGGATATGTTCTCATTGGTTTTACCAAAATGAGTGCAAGGGTCAAGGTACAGAAAAGAGGCTCTATGGCGTTGATTTACTAATGGCAAACAGACTGTGTACTTTGCAAACTGCACTTGCTCCAGAGCTTAGTAAATGAGGTAAAACCTCACTTTGCGCCGTTCGTTATTCGTGTCTCAGCCCATCATTTGCATGGGATCACTCCTCATTTGCATGGCTCCCGCCCACTTCCACTTACGACGACTTACGCCTAAGAAACCCAGTGCAGATTTGGTGGCAAGTGCTTTGTGAATTCGGTGCGTATCTCATCTGCGCTACGTCGGCGTAGCGTATATGAGATACGCTACGGCGGCATAAATATGCGCCGATGTCTGTGAATCCGGGCCATAGAAATTAGAAGAAATGGCTGCACACCACTGTACTTTAAAATCCTTTTTATTTGGACATCCCAAAAATTACAGAAATCAGAATGCTGGGTTGACGCGTTTCGCATACTTCACGTGTGCTTAGTCATTGCTTGATCTCTAATGCATGGGGGGGGGGGGGGGCAAGGCAATTGGTAGTTTGCAGAAGATAGCTAGGAAGGAAGATAATCTTTGATGCAGCTCGCAAGTCGTGACAAGGTCACTGCATTTCTGTCAGGATCACTGCATTTCTGTATTTGCTAAAAATGTTCTTAGTTAAAAAAAATAAAAATAAAGCCAATACATCTAAGAACTGTAAGCTGCAATATATTGCATTTTTCTGCTTGGGTTTAGTTGTCCTCAAAAGACCCTTCTGTAGAATAAGCCTGTTTTTTTCACAGTACGGTCAATTAATTTTATTTATTAATTTAGTAATTGCTTTATTACCTTATAACGATTATTTCTGAGAATCTATGCATCACTTTCTCCAATGCACTGGTGGGAATCAGTGAAGGAGTGGGCAGATCTTCAAAACAGCATAGAAAAGTAAAGAAGAATTTCGAATCCACAGCCGAGGAAAACGTTCTTATATATTTTAAAAGCACCGTTGCTAAAAAATGGTTTCTGATAACTGAATGTGTAACCATTACTGTGATCAGTCTTTTTTTTTAACTGGTGACTTTTGTAGAATTGGGTTCTCAGTGACCCCTTGCGTCCAGCGATGGTAGTCAGATGCCACTGCAGATTGGCTCATGCAGCCCACACACTTCCTCGCGGCTCACCCCTGTCAGCTGCTGTTTATTTCATGGCACCGTAGTCCTGGGGCATCTGATGACATCACCAGTGAGGCGGATACACAGACAGGCGCTGAAAGGTTGCTATAGCAACTTCCTTTTTAGCAGCAAGTGAAAAGAACATTTTATTTTGTTAGCTGTGAATGCCAGAGCTAATATCCTGTGTGCTGACCTATGTTATTGCCAAGTGCAGGCTGCGCCCAGCACCAGGCTTCTGTCACTTAAATGTTCCCCGCACAAAAACCCTGCACAGCTTTCTCAGCCATGTGTGTGTTCGGCTTGTGCAGCGCATACCATATTATTTGTAAAAAAACATAATATATGCTCATTATTATTATTATTATTCCTATTATATGGCAGTGCTGTGGAAAGAAAATAGGTCTAATTCATAAAATCGGGCGCAAAGAAAAGTGGCAACGTGCTCTATACAATTAAAGTAACAGATGCTTACTGGAAATTCTGTGATTTTGTTTGCCTTTGTCTAGTAAAAAATACACCTCCGATTTATCCAAACTGGAGCAGCTGTTCATGGCAACCAATCAGCTTTTACTTTACATTTTCCAGTGCTTAAAGGGTCACTAAAGGAAAAAAATAATTTGCCTAAAATTAATGTCTGCAAGGTAGACAGACAGAATAGTGTAATGATTCCGTTAAAAAACGAGTAAATACCTATTAAATTCCTTCATCTATATCACCTCCGGCGTTTTAGTTTCTGTTCTCTCATTCACTTCCTGGTTTGCGGCGCTCGTTCATGTAAGAACTACATTTCCCAGTATGAATTGCGGCACGCCCAGTAATTCACACCTCCTTGAGGTCTCTAAGACGTAGAGAGCGTCCTGCCGCACAGATGTAGTTCCCAGGAGGGGGTGAGCACGTTACTGACCACCGCAGTAAATCCTCCCATCACGGTGGTCAGTAAAATCAGACAAGCAGGAAGTGAACAGAGAAGAAATAGAGCAACTTCTGAGCAAAAATTTACAATGAGGAAGTGAAAAGAGGAATGTCTGCAGGTAAAGGATGCTTATTATGAAAAAAAAAAATTCCTTTACAATCCTTAAAGGGGTTGTAAACCCTCATCTTTTTTCACCTTAACGTGATACTATAGGTTTGATTAAAAAAATAATAATAAATAACAAACATGTCATACTTAACTCCACTGTACAGTTCGTTTTGCACAGAGTGGCCCCGAGCGTCCTCTTCTGGGGTCCCACGGCGGCTCTCGCAGGCTCCTCCCTGCATCAGATAACCCCCTAGGAGAATCGCTCTCCCAAGGGGGTTACCTTGCGGGCGCGCTCCCATGTCCATCATTGTAGCTGCCGAATGCAGGACTCGGTGTCGCCCCCCGACGCCCGTGTTATTGGATTTGATTGACAGCAGCGCGAGCCAATGGCGGTGCTGCTATCAATCGAACCAATGAAGAGCTGAGAACCCATGGAGAGAGCGACTGCAGGATCGCGCCCATGGAAATTCAGGGCTTAGGTAAGTAAAACGGGGGGGGGGGGGGGCAGACACTGCAGGGTGTTTTTTCACCTTAATGCATAGGATGCATTAAGATGAAAAACACCTGGCAGTCACGGCCCCCCAGCCCCACCATTTTACTTACCTGAGTGAGTGAGTGAGTGACTTGTATAGCGCAGCAAATGCGAACTTAATCGCCTCAAGGCTGAGCCCGTTCATCTCCTCCGCGGGGACGCGCTGTCCCTCTCTCCACGGGGTCTCGGCTCTTGATTGGATAGATTGATAGCAGCGTAGCCAGGGCCCAAGTCCTGCGGGAACGCGTGGGAACGGAGTTCCTGCACTTTTTTCACAGCAGGAACTCAGTTCACTTTGCAGGACTAGAGCAGCCGAGCCGCCCGAGCCAATCCTTCACTAAGCGGCGATGCCCAGCTCGAGTCACTGTGAGGGGCAGGCGAACCTTAGTAATCCTTTATGTTACTGGCCGCTTCCTGTATATGGATTCATCGTGTAGTGTGCGGGTATTCCGTCACGTCTCCTGGGAGCTTTTGTTATTGTTCCCAGGAGACATTGCTTCTTTCTAAATCCCGCGATAACTTGCGGCAGACCTCCGCAATGTCTCCTGGGAACAATGACAAAAGCTCCCAGGAGACTCCGAGGAGACATTGCGGCATCGAGGAAGTGAGGGAATACCCGATGAATCCATATACAGGAAGCGGCCAGTAACATAAAGGATTACTAAGGTACAGTGGATCGAAAAAAAAAAAAAAAACATGCGGTTTAGTAATTATGCATATGAGCGTATCATTTTTTATTTTTTTTGGTGGGGGAGGGGATCTTGGGTGGGAGTTCCCACACTTTTTTCCCCAGGACTTGACCCCTGAGCGTAGCCATTGGCTCCCACTGCTGTCAATCAAATCCAATGACGTGGGGTGCAGGGGGGGCGGGTCAAGTCCGGCATTCGTGTCTGTGGACGCAAATGCTAGACTAGGGAGCGCCCCCGCAAGGTCACCCCCTCACAAGAGCTGCCGAGGGACCCCACAACAGGTGAATCGGGGGGCCACTCTGTGCAAAACGAGCTGCACAGTGAGGGTAAGTATGACATGTTTGTTATTCAAAAAAAAACTTAGCTTTACAAAGACTTTAACTGAACAAGCTGAAGATAGAAGCTGATTGGCTACTAAGCTCCAGATTCCGTTTTGCCCAAATTTTGATAAATTCCCCTCTTTGTTCCTTGCCGCTGTACAGAGCTAAAGTCTTGAAGCTGGCCTATTTTTACCACACATTTTTCCGTGTTCAATGCATAGTTTCTGAATGAAGCATTGGTACATTGGGAATGTGTAGGTGGTAGTAAAATGTAAAGGATTCATTGAATTTGGATTCATGCTATTTATCTTATTATACTTATTATTTATTAGATTCATTTGTGTTTCCAGGAGAGACATCAGTTTAGAACCAGATTCCCCCTGTCTCTCTTCATTTTACATGTGTCTCGCTTTTAGATCTGATTTATAGATTTATGTAATTAAAGGTACAAGTAAACTAACAAAATGTTTTTTTTTTTTTTAATTCTAGACTTTAATTCCAAGTTTCAAATTAATTGTTTGCTTAGTGTCAAAGGGGTTGTAAAGGTTCGTTTTTTTATTTTCTAAATAGGTTCCTTTAACCACTTAAGACCCGGACCAATATGCAGGTAAAGGACCAGCCCCTTTTTGCGATTCGGCACTGCGTCGCTTTAACTGACAATTGCGCGGTCGTGCGACGTGGCTCCCAAACAAAATTGGCGTCTTTTTTCCCCCACAAATAGAGCTTTCTTTTGGTGATATTTGATCACCTCTGCGGTTTTTATTTTTTGCGCTATAAACAGAAATAGAGAGACAATTTTGAAAAAAATTCAATATTTTTTACTTTTTGCTATAATAAATATCCCCCAAAAATATATAAAAAAAAATGTTTTCCTCAGTTTAGGCCGATACGTATTCTTCTACATATTTTTGGTAAAAAAAATCGCAATAAGCGTTTATCGATTGGTTTGCGCAAAATTTATAGGGGATAGTTTTATTGCATTTTTATTAATATTTTTTTTTTTTACTACTAATGGCGGCGATCATCGATTTTTTTCGTGACTGCAACATTATGGCGGACACATTGGACAATTTTGACACATCTTTGGGACCATTTTCACAGCAAAAAGTGAAAAAAATGCATTGTTTACTGTGAAAATGACAATTGCAGTTTGGGAGTTAACCACTAGGGGGCGCTGAAGGGGTTAAGTGTGACCTCATATGTGTTTATAACTGTAGTGGGGCGGGGCTGGACGTGTGACGTCATTGATCGCCTTTCCCTATATCAGGGAACAGACGATCAATGACAGCGCCACTGTGAAGAACGGGGAAGGTGTGTTTACACACAGCTCTCCCCGTTCTTCAGCTCCTGTGACCGATCGCGGGACTCCGGCGGCAATCGGGTCCCGCGGCCACGGAGCTTCGGACCGGGTCGCAGGCGCACGCTGCGGGCGCACACCCGCGACCATGGCTGGGCATTTAACAATCACGTACAGGTACGTGATTGTGCCCAGCCGTGCCATTCTGCCGACGTATATCGGCGTTAGGCGGTCCTTAAGTGGTTAAGCTAGTGCATTGTTGGTTCACTTACCTTTTCCTTCGATTTCCCTTCTAAATTTTTTCTTTCTTTGTTTTCTTTGTCTGAATTTCTCACTTCCTGTTCCTCCTCAGTAAGCTGTTCTGGCTGACTAACCCCCATGGATGATGGGGGAAAGCTTACCGAGGAGAAACAGGAAGTGAGAAATTCAGACAATGAAAAAAAACATTTAGAAGGGAAATGGAAGGAAAAGGTAAGTGAACCAACAATGCACTAGCTTAAAGGAACCAATTTAGAAAATAAAAAACAAACCTTTACAACCCCTTTAAATGCTAGTGACAAAAATAGAAGGCGATTATCCTGTATTCTCTCAGTGTACACTGGTACAGGTAGCAGTAGGGGTTTTAGTGAATCCTCATCTGTATAAAGGATAATAAGACCTTCCCATGGGCTCCAGCTTGCATAACATCAATGTATACAACAAGATTTCGCTAAGACTCAGACAAGCATTCAGCAAGATTCAAGTAGTACTAAAGCTTTGTGAAGCCTGCAAGCTGCTTGTTTAACGTGTCAGTCAGTATCACCATCAAGATCAGTGTTTAAAGGTTTAGTTCACCAGAAAAAATAAAAAGGTGAACTACCACCCTATACCCTACGCCCCCACTCCCTGCTGTACTTACCTCCATGGGTAATGAGCTGTCAGTGCCGGCCTGGGGATTTGAAAGCCCCAGTCTTTTCCCCCTTCTTTCATCAGGGCTTCCATCGCGCATCAGAGCGATTCTGATTGGTCAAAACGGTCACATGCTAGCGCTACCTAATCAGAATCGCTCTAATCTGTCCCTGGAGCCCTACAGAACGAATAAGGGGAAGCATTTCAAATGGAAGGACTGCTCCAATGACTGCGTGCACATTGAGGCCTCGTACACACGACCGAGTTTCTCGGCAAAAACCAGCAAGAAACTTGCTGGGATTTTTTTTTTGCCGAGGAAACCGGTCGTGTGTACATTTTTCGACGAGGAAACTGTCGAGGATCCCGTCGCGCCAAAAAGAGAGCATGTCTTCTTTTTCCTTGACGGGAATGGAGAAACTTGCCTTGTCGAGTTCCTCGACAGCCTAACAAAGAACTCGACGAGGAAAACGATGTGTTTTGCCCGTCGAGTTCCTCGGTCGTGTGTACGAGGCCTCACAGGTAATCACCCACAGAACGGTACAGCGGGGACCTGGAAGGGGGGGGGGTATTTTTTTAGAATAGGTGAACTTACACCCTAAGGTCTCATGCATACTGTCGATAACCTGCAATTAGGGACACTGAACGCAGACAGATTTTTTCCAGGGCCGAAACACCGGTTTATAACCACAGGTAACCACTGGATTTGTGGAAACATGAGGATTTATTGGCGTATAACACTCACTTTTTTTACCCTGAAAATAGAGGGTAAACTGTGCCTGTGTGTTATACGCAGGGGGCTGTGGAAAGATTTTTTCCTGAAACTTCTCTCTCAGGCTGCGTACACACGGTCGGTCAAAACCGATGGAAACGGACTGAAGGTCCGTTTCATCGGTCCAAACCGACCGTGTGTGGGCCCCATCGGTCAGTTATACTTCGGTCCAAAAATTTAGAACTTGCTTTAAAATTCAACCGATGGACGCCTAACCGATAGGTCAAAACCAATGGTTAGTACACAAAAGCATCTGTTAAAAACCAGCGCATGCTCAGAATCAAGTCGACACATGCTTGGAAGCATTGAACTTCGTTTTTCTCTGCACGTCGTTGTGTTTTACATCACCGCGTTGGACTCGATCGTTTTTTTAACTAATGGTGTGTACGCACATCAGACCAACCAATGAGAACGGTCATTCGGACCGTTCTCGACGGATGGACTGATCGTGTGTACGCGGCCTCAAAGTTAGGGTGCGTGTTATACGCCTGTGCGTGTTATATGCCGATAAATACGGCACTTATAGCCACAGACAGCCCTGGCTCCTTTCAGCCTGCCCTTGAGTCGTGCAGGCTGAGGGGTCATTGCAGATTGGAACACCTGGAATCTCGGCCACAGGTATCTGCAGTAAATTTGCCACACCATGGCCAATGTAGCTCATGTGAATGAGGCCTTACACCCGCCTACCTTCAATTCGAAAGAAAATGGAAAGGGATCTATTCCCTTCCTGTCTAGTGGATCAGATTGGAGGACAGCTGAGTGTGAATGGATAGCCAATTAGTTTACACCTGGCTTCTCATAGAGCAGGTCTGTGTCTGGGTCTGCTCTGCATAAACTGAGAGGACAAGGACCTGTCATTCACTCGAGTCAACTGGAGTCAAGCTAGAGTCTGGCCCATATGATAGGGTCCTAAATGGACACAAGTTCATTTACATCTGCTGCTCTATAGAAGTGAATGGAGGGTCCAGTGGGGTCCGCCTGAAAAACAGACAGGCAAACCAGATCAGACTGATCACGTGACAGATGCCTAAGGCCTTGTACACACGATCAGTCTAAACTGATGAAAACGGACTGAAGTTCAGTTTCATCGGTTAACCGATGAAGCTGACTGATGGTCTGATGCGCCTACACACCATCAGTTAAAAAAACGATCAAGTCCAACGCGGTGACGTAAAACACAACGACATGCTGAGAAAAATGCAGTTCAATGCTTCCAAGCATGCGTCGACTTGATTCTGAGAATGCGCAGGTTTTGAACCGATGCTTTTGCATACTAACCGTTGGTTTTGACCGATCGGTTAGGCGTCCATCGGTTAAATTTTAAAGCAAGTTTTAAATTTTTTGACCGAAGGATAACGGACCGATGGGGCCCACACACGATCGCTTTGGACCGATGAAACTGAACTTCAGTCCCTTTTCATCGGTTTAGACTGATCGTGTGTACAGGGCCTAAGGCCTTGGTCACTCAGGTCCCAGTTTGTGAAAGAGCATTTTCTGAGCTATTTTCAAGCTTGGTTGAAGCCTTTAAAGCATTATTTGGGGAATTTAAAAGTTTAGAAAAGCACTATTGGTAGCTCTTGATTTGTTTCTATTGGCAATTACATCATTTTTAGTTATTTGCACTGTCGACTATAATCAGATATGTTTTTCACAAACAGGCTACAGTCTTGTGGTCTCGAGGATGTACCCGGAGATCACTTTGTGGATGCTTTGGACTCTTGTCGCAGGATTGAACACATCAGGTAAATCAACTTTTACTTCTGTTTTGAAACAAGCAGTTCTGCATTGTCCTGGAATATGCTGAAAGATATTAGACCATTTTACGTGTTAGGTGTAGTGAAACGCAAACATCTGTTTTATTATGGGGGGGGGGGGGTAGTTATTTAAAGCTTGCAGCCTGTCCATGTCTTGGGTTCCCAAAAATAAATCATGAGCAGACAAACATCAAAAAGGATTACACCAATTGTGACAGAGATAGATGGAGCGCACTGCCCATGTGTGGCTTTTAAGGGTGCACAACCATCTAATATATGGAGAGTCATAACCGCAAGGCTGGATGGGTAAATGATAACTATATGGGGGGTTTTCGGGCAGACTTTTGGTGCTGCAAATGGCCTACAAGTATAGCAATTTAGCAATGGATTCCAATTTATTTTTGTTTTTCGAAACACGTGATTGGAGACAGAGGCCCGGATTCAGAGAGCAGTTAGGACGGCGTTTCTCAGGATACGCCGTCGTAACTCTAAGTTGCGGGGTCGTATCTATGCGACTGATTCAAAGAATCAGTTACGCATAGATTTCCCTAAGATCCGACCGGCGTAAGTCTCTTACACCGTCGTATCTTAGGCTGCATATTTACGATGGGCGCTAGGTGGCGCTTCCGTAGATTTACGCGAGAAATATGCAAATTAGGGAGATTCAGAAACGTCCGTCCGCCCGGCGCATTTTTTTACGTCGTTTACGTTAGGCTTTTTCCGGCGTAAAGTTACCCCTGCTATATGAGGGGTATCCTATGTTAAGTATGGACTTCGTTCCCACGTCAAATTTTGAAAATGTTACGTTGTTTGCGTAAGTCGTTCGCGAATAGGGCTGTACGTAAGTTATGTTCACGTCTAAAGCATTGACGATTTGCGGCGTAATTTCGAGCATGCGCACTGGGATTCCTTTACGAACGGCGCATGCGACGTTCGTAAAAAGCGTCAAATACGCGGGGTCACCATTAATTTAAATAAAACACGCCCACATCATCCACGTTTGAATTAGGCGGGCTTACACCGGACCACATACGTTACGCCGCCGTAACTTAGGGCGCAAGTTCTTTCTGAATACGGAACTTGCGCCCTAATTTACGGCGGCGTAACGTTTCTGAGATATCTGAGATACGTTATACCCGCCGAGAGATAGGCAGATCTCTTAGAATCCGGGCCACAGGCTCTAATTGGCTTTACAAAGGGTGAGCCCACCCACTTGTGTGACAATAGTGAATTAATATTTGCTATTGTCTTCTTGATTCTCCTCCCAGCCAATCAGGCCCGACTGACCGAGAGGAGAAGCATTAGCTTCCATTCTTCTTCCGAACACGTCATCCAGGTGTGCCTGACACTTCGACTCGGCGCAGCTTCTCTGGTCTCCGGTCCCACTCCCGTAGGAGCGAATTGCAGGCTGGTGGGGCAGATTGACAAATGAACGCGAGTTAAGGGGGGGTTCTTTGGTGGGGGACCGTGGTTTGTTTGCCACCCCCCCCAAAATGGAGCACCAGCCGCCACTGTTTACAGTATGTAAAGCCCCGTATACACGGTCGGACCTTTGTCCGACCAAAATCACATCGGAATTCCGACGGAATTCCATCAGAGTAAAAGAGAACATGTTCTCTATCTAAACTCTGACAGAATTCATCAGAATTTCCAATGGAAATAATCCGATGGGGCATACACACAGTCGGAATTTCCGATGGAAAAAGTCAGTCGAACTTTTTCCATCGGAAATTCCGATCATGTGTATGGGGCATAAGTCAATATTTTTCAAAGCTGTATACTGTATGTGTGTACACTGTGGCCCCATAATCTATTGCCCGGGGGCCCCATAATCTCCTATTGCCCGGGGGCCCCATAATCTCCTATTGCCAGGGGGCCCCATGAGTTGTCATTTCGCCCCTGGTCTGCTGACAACCGTCTGCCATATGATCCGCTAAAAACAGGTGTATGACGATACGTTCGCCCTCTGTGTTGGCATATGAGATCGATGGGCTCAGGTAATCTTCAGCTGGGTCTGCCTGGAATGGGAACTTACCCTCCAGTACAAGAACCTGACTATTTATGTGCTCTGCAGCCACCTATTGGGAATGCCTCCCCAGGGATTGACTGAGACCCCATAAATATTCAGACTACTCATTTGACCTACTCCACTCCTGAAGTCTTTTCAGAAGGCAGGGAGAAGCAGTCAAGCCTGCAGCTTGTGGGACCCTGATCAGCCCAAAGCAATCAACAACTGCTCCACTGATTACAGAGAAGCTCAAAAAGAACTACATTTACCTGACAGCCTACAACCTAACTAGAAGGGTGTTACATGTGCATAAAGAACTGCTGGTGTATAGCATAGATAAGGCCTAATATTCTGAATATAAAGGAATGATTTGCATGGCTTTGCCCACTGTCCTAAAATGAAGAAGAGACCTCTAATTTTTGAGATATCTCATAGAATATGACATATGATTGCCTTCTGTTCTAAGAAGACTCTACTCTGCTGTGCTAATAAAGATCTGTACATTTGAGCAGAAGTGCAAATTGCACATGAAAAGCGTAGTGTGGCTTACACTGCTGTGATCCATGAACTGAGCATTGGAGTGTAGAGCAAAGCCAAAAAGCAATACTTTGAACTGCTAGAACTGCTAGACGCAATCATTCATTACCTTCCATATAATTGAAGTGCTACAGAGTCTGTCGCAGCATAAACAGCTTTATCCGAAAGAGCATCAGTCTGATGGTTTGTATGCTTACTATGCAAAGGGTAAGCATCAAAAGAGGTTTCGGCCTTCCAAATCTGTGGTTATACCGCTTGGCAGCTCAAATTGTTCGGATGACTGCCTGGAACATCGTTAATTCTTCTATACCCTGGCTGCATTGTGAATCAATAGCAATTAGTCGAGTTCACCCAGGATCCTTACTGAACTCTGTGGGAGGTTTTAATCAAGAACGATATCTACAGAACCAGACACCTATCTAGTGAAAATACAGGAGCCTTTTATTTAGCTAAGGATTTGCAGTGGTGTGGTTGTCAACTGTGACATATCAGTGGCCAATTTTTAATTCTACTCTCTAGAACAGCCTTTCCAAAAAAGTGTTCTGTGGAACCCAAGGTTTCCTCCAGAGCAGTGGCGACTTGTACTCCAATGTTTTGGGGGAGCGCAAACACCATCAATTGCAGCCACTGTGCCCATCAAACACAGCTACTGTGCCCATCAATTGCCGCCAATTTTCTAACACAATTTCCTAACACAACGCTGAGTGAACTGCAAGCAGGGCCGACCCTAGGGTCACAGGCGCCTGGGTGCAGAAATATTTCGGGTGCCCCCACATGGGCGTCATCATTTTACTAACTCCTCCCCTTTACAAATGTTTCTATGGCAATGACTCAACCACAGATATGCTCCCCCACAAAGTCTTCATTAACCTGGGATCCTTACATGATCTCTTAATAATTAAAAAAATACAGGAAGAGAAGCAGAGTACTTTATTGGGACCTGGAGAAGGGCCTCTGTGATGGACACAGAGAGGGCTTCTGTTAGAGAGTCTGTTAAATGTTCGGCGCCCCCACCTCTGCAGGCGCCTGGGTGCAATGCACCCTGTGCACCCTGCCTAGGATCGGCCCTGACTGCAAGCGCCCAGCATGGCGCCCGCTGTTCACCTTTTTGGATGCATATTAGAGCCTATGGCTCTAATCAGGTGCTTCCAAAAAATACCACGCCACTGTAATTCAGGTGCCCGAAAAGGGGCCGGGTACCTGAATAGGGGGTAGCAACGGCGACCAATGCATAAATCTATCTACGGTGATAGACAGGTGGCAGGAGAGAGGGGGCGGCACCCATGTGCCCCTTATGGACGCACCGCCACTGCTACAGAGGTACTGGGTGTTTCCTAAATCGGGAGTAGTTTCTGCCACTCAGATAAGTTGCCACTAAAACCAATGATCTGTTAGCTGTAAGAGAGGATTCTTCCAACTGACCCTAAATGTAATGCCTCGTAGACACGACCAGTTTTCCTGTCGGGAAAACTGCCATGACAGCTTTTGGCTGGGAAAACTGGCACTGTGTATGCTCCATGGCAGTTTTCCCGACAGGAAAACCGCCGGGAATCCTGGCGTGTGTACGGGGCATTAGGTGCATTCTTCTCCTTGACCTTCACACTAATGTACAGGAAGCTTTAGATTTTGTCATTTTTAGCAGGTGTAAACTGAGAATGGAACATTATTTCAAGGGTTCCTCTGTAATACAATGGTTGAGAAAGGCTGTTCTAGAATCTACCATGTAAAATACATGTATATAGATGTGATCATGGGCATGTTTTATATTAACACCAGTTCTGGACTTATACTAGCTGACCCAATATGTGGTCTTGCCCTATCCCAATCAACTGGCTGGCTTCAGATATCACAGGGCTCAGTTGTAGGGCTGTCTTAATAAAAGGGCACACCTGGGCACTGCCCAGGGGCCCCAGCTGCATAGGGGGCCCTGCCCTTTCCCCAAAGCATCTGGTCCTTGAGCCCGGGCTGCCCCGAAATTGGGGCTACCCCTTTACATCCCAGATATCCCCCTAGCACTCTGACCCCTCCAAACCCCAGATATCCCCCCCAGCACTCTGACCCCTCTACATCCCAGATATCATCCCAGCACTCTGACCCTTCTACACCCCAGATATCCCTCCAGCACTCTGATCCATCTACACCCTAGATATCCCCCCCAGCACTCTGACCCCTCTACACCTCAGATATCCCTCCAGCACTCTGACCCCTCTACACCCCAGATATCCCCCCCAGCACTTTGACCCCTCTACACCTCAGATATCCTCCCAGCACTCTGACCCCTCTACACCCTAGATATCCCCCCAGCACTCTGACCCCTCTACACCCCAGATATCCCCCCCAGCACTCTGACCCCTCTACACCCTAGATATCCCCCCCAGCACTCTGACCCCTCTACACCCCAGATATCCCCCCAGCACTCTGACCCCTCTACACCCCAGATATCCCCCCAGCACTCTGACCCCTCTACACCCTAGATATCCCTCCCAGCACTCTGACCCCTCTACATCCTAGATATCCCCCCAGCACTCTGACCCCTCTACACCCAAGATACCCCCCAGCACTCTGACCCTTCTACACCCCAGATATCCCCTACCTCCTACCTACTTGATTTCTGTTTACCTGCACCGTCTCCTTTGTAGGGGCCCCAGAGCATTACTTTGCCCAGGGGACCATGATGCTATTAAGATGGTCCTGCTCAGTGGGGCCGGGGCAGAGAGACTAAAAGAGTCTGCCTACTCTGTGTTTGTACACCTAAAACTGACCACCTAAAGATTTCTGAAAACTGTCTGCTAGCAGTTTAATTCAATGTGTGCATATATAGTCTGGGTCAGTTGTAAGTATACTTTGCAATATTCTACTAACATAAATGCATAAAAAAGTATATAACACAGTATACAGTACACGGTTCTACTTTCACAGATGTACAAACGGCACAGGGACAACAATGGGGACCCAGCCAGATTGCACCAGCAGGCAGAACAGCATCTTATGCCACGTACACACGACCCTTTTTCGGGTTGTAAAAAATGACGTTTTTTTTCTATGTCATTAAAAACGATCGTGTGTGGGCTCCAGAGCATTTTTCACGATGTAAAAAATGGGTATTAAAAATTTCGAACATGCTTTAATTTTTCAAAACGTTTTTAACGTCGTAAAAAATGGTCGTGTGTGGGCTTTAACAACGTGAAAAAAACGTGCATACTCAGAAGCAAGTTATGAGACGGGAGCGCTTGTTCTGGTAAAACTAGCGTTCGTAATGGAGTAAGCACATTCATCACTCTGTAACAGACTGAAAAGCACAAATCGTCTTTTACTAACACGGAATCAGCAAAAGCAGCCCCAAGGGTGGCTTCATCCGAATGGAACTTCCCCTTTATAGTGCCGTTGTACGTGTTTTATGTCACCGCGCTTTGCTAGAGCATTTTTTATTCACCATCGTGTGTGGGTAAGGCCGTTTTAACGATCGGGTTGAAAAAAACGTTGTTTTTTCTAGACGATTAAAAATGTCATTTTTTACAACCCCGAAAAACGGTCGTGTGTACGCGGCATTAGAACCTTATATTTTACGTGTGACTGTGTTACCGATAGTCAGTACCATTATGCAATGCAATGGCTTTGTTCCACCCCTAGCCTGCTGACGTCCTAGGCCAAGGCCTATTTGGGTTATGCAGAAATCTAGCAAGCAAAAATGGCAGCCACTCAGATCAAATTCTAACTAGCAAAAGGAAGGGAGCACATAAATAGAGCGGGGCAGATCCTCAAAGAAATTACGCGGCGTATCTCTTGATACGCCGCGTAATTTCGAATTTCCCGCGGTGTATCTTTGTTTTGGTATCCACAAAACAAGATATGACGGCATCTGTGTTAGATCCGACAGGCCTACGTCTTCGTACGCCGTCGGATCTTAGATGCAATTTTTCGGCGTCCGCTAGGTGGCGTTTACGTCGTAATCCGCGTCGAGTATGCAAATGAGCTATTTCCGACGATCCACGAACGTACGACCGGCCGTCGCATTTTTTTACGTTGTTTTCGTTCGGCTTTTTCCGGCGTATAATTAAAGCTGCTATATGGCGACGTACTCAATGTTAAGTATGGCCGTCGTTCCCGCGTCTAATTTTAAAAATGTTACGTCGTTTGCGTAAGTCGTCCGTGAATGGGGCTGGACGCCATTTACGTTCACGTTGAAAACAATGACGTCCTTGCGACGTCATTTGGAGCAATGCACCCTGGGAGTTTTTACGGATGGCGCATGCGCAGTTCGTTCGGCGCAGGGACGCGCTTCATTTAAATGAAACACGCCCCCTACCCGCCCAATTTGAATTCCGCCGCGAGAGATACACTACGCCGCCGTAACTTACGGCCCAAATTCGTTGAGAATTCAAACCAAAGCCAGGTAAGTTACAGCGGTGTAGCGTATCTTACATCTGCGCCGGGCGCAGTGTATGTATGTGGATCTGCCCCAGCATGTTCAGTGCAGAAACTTGTCCCAGATTGACTCTGTTCTGCTTGAGCACTTACTGCATTTTATAAAAAACGTCTCTCCTGTCTTGCACTGCCTTGCTGTGTTTCAATGGAATTCATTACACTCCTACAATGGTACTGCTGCGGTTTTTCTTCTAGTAAAACAAGTAAGTTACTAGTAGGCAGGAACTGGTTTTATAAAATGTCAGATGTCGGCATTATATTCAGGCAGCCATTGTTTAAACAAAGTGTGTGTCAGTGGAAATTCCTCCATGCACGCTGTTAGCATGAATGGGGATATTAAATGATTTTGCTGAACAAGAGAAAATCAAGCAAAATCTAAATTAATAATGTATGAAAAGCCTTGGAAAAACATTGTAACAAAAAAATTGAGAAAGAAGCAACACACCAATTCTAAGAGGTCCAAATACAACATTATTCCAATAAAAGTCAGGGAATAATCCAGTTTACAATATGTTTTTGGGGTCCAAAACGCCCCCTTTATCAGTGCTTGATTGGAAACAATGTGAATAGAGTAGAAGTGAACTGGACCGTTATTGGGATTTTTCGCAGTGTGTCACATTGAAAGTAATAATCGTAACCACTTAAGACCCGGACGTTTAGGCAGCTGAAGGACCCGGCCAGTTTTTGCGATTCGGCACTGCGTCGCTTTAACAGACAATTGCGCGGTCGTGCGACGTGGCTCCCAAACAAAATTGGCGTCCTTTTTTTCCCACAAATAGAGCTTTCTTTGGGTGGTATTTGATCACCTCTGCGGTTTTTATTTTTTGCGCTATAAACAAAAATAGAGCGTCAATTTAGAAAAAAATTCAATATTTTTTACTTTTTGCTATAATAAATATCCCCCAAAAATATATATAAAAAAAATGTTTTCCTCAGTTTAGGCCGATACGTATTCTTCTACCTATTTTTGTTAAAAAAAATCGCAATAAGCGTTTATCGGTTGGTTTGCGCAAAATTTATAGCGTTTACAAAATAGGGGATAGTTTTATTGCATTTTTATAATTTTTTTTTTTTTTTACTACTAATGGCGGCGATCAGCGATTTTTTTCCGTGACTGCGACATTATGGCGGACACTTCGGACAATTTTGACACATTTTTGGGACCATTGTCATTTTCACAGCAAAAAATGCATTTAAAATGCATTGTTTACTGTGAAAATGACAATTGCAGTTTTGGAGTTAACCACAAGGGGGCGCATTAGGGGTTATGTATGACCTCATATGTGTTTCTAACTGTAGGGGGTGTGGCTGTAGGTGTGACGTCATTGATTGTGATTCCCTATATAAGGGAACACACGATTGATGATGGCGCCATAGTGAAGAACGGGGAAGCTGTGTTTACACACAGCTCTCCCCGTTCTTCAGCTCCGGGGACCGATCGCGGGACTCTAGCGGCGATCGGGTTAACGGGTCCCGTGGTCACGGAGCTTCGGACCGGGTCGCAGGAGCACGCCGCGGGCACGCGCCCGCGACCTACGGCTGGGCACTTAAAGAGGACGTACCTGTACGTGCTTGTGCCCAGCCGTGCCATTCTGCCGACGTATATGTGCAGGAGGCGGTCCTTAAGTGGTTAAAGGTCCAGTTTACTTCTAGTCTTTTCACATTCTGTCAAATCAAGCCTTAAAGTGGATGTAAACCCGAATCTTTTTTTTTTTTTTGCTGTCACAATGTAAAGTATAAGATTTCCTATAATCTGTGCCCAGTTTTGCCACAAAGAGTTAATCCAGCTCTGAGCAATCCTCTTTTTTCAGTGAGATAAACGGACAAACAGGAGAAAACTTCCATTAAATCCATTGTTTGTGTTTTCTTCTATATGCAGCTTATCAGAAAACAAATTTGAGCAGCACAACTTTCTGAAACTTATGGAAGGAGTTCAGCATTTTACATTTCTCAGGACAATTCAGTAAGTACATTGTGCTTTCATTGGTTTATCATTCTGAAACGACATCCCTGATCAAGACATCATAGTCTTACTATTTGCAGTAGTGGATATGAATTCGGATATTGTAGAAAAGCTAAAGAGTACTTCTTTAACCGCTTAAGGACCGCCTCCTGCACATATACGTCGGCAGAATGGCACGGCTGGGCACAAGCACGTACAGATACGTCCTCTTTAAGTGCCCAGCCGTGGGTCGCGGGCGCGCGCCTGCGACTCGGTCCGAAGCTCCATGACCGTGACCATCCTCTTTAAGTGCCCAGCCGTGGACCCGCAGACCCGATCGGCACTGGAGTCTCGCGATCGGTCCCCGGAGCTGAAGAACAGGGAGAGCTGTGTGTAAACACAGCTTCCTCGTTCTTCACTGTGGCGCCGTCATCGATCGTGTGTTCCCTTTTATAGGGAAACACAATCAATGACGTCACACCTACAGCCCCGCCCCCCTACAGTTAGAAACACAAATGAGGTCACACTTAACCCCTTCAGCGCCCCCTTGTGGTTAACTCCCAAACTGCAATTGTCATTTTCACAGTAAACAATGCATTTTTAATGCATTTTTTGCTGTGGAAATGACAATGGTCCCAAAAATGTGTCAAAATTGTCCGAAGTGTCCGCCATAATGTCGCAGTCACGAAAAAAAATCGATGATCGCCGCCATTAATAGTAAAAAAAAAAAAATTATAAAAATGCAATAAAACGATCCCCTATTTTGTAAACGCTATAAATTTTGCGCAAACCAATCGATAAACGCTTATTGCGTTTTTTTTACCAAAAATAGGTAGAAGAATACGTATCGGCCTAAACTGAGGAAAACAAAAAATTCGATATTTTTGGGGGATATTTATTATAGCAAAAAGTAAAAAATATTGCATTTTTTTTCAAAATTGAAGCTCTATTTTTGTTTATAGCGCAAAAAATAAAAACCGCAGAGGTGATCAAATACCACCAAAAGAAAGCTCTATTTGTGGGGGAAAAAGGACGCCAATTTTGTTTGGGAGCCATGTTGCACGACCATGCAATTGTCACTTAAAGCGACGCAGTGCCGAATCGCAAAAACTGGCCGGGTCCTTTAGCTGCCTAAAGGTCTTGGGTCTCAAGTGGTTAAAAACAATAACAAAAGGAGTAACGGTCTCTTCAAGAGCGTTTTTAGTCTAGTGTTTCCTGGTGAAACCAGCTCCCTAGCAAGATACACTCCCTCCACCTTCTTATGCTGCCTTTCCACTACAGAAGTTTAACCATGGTAAGTTCCACTGGTGTTGCCATTTGTTGGGTGAATACCGCCACTAACCCACCCTCCTCTACATGACAGTGTTTGAGAAAATCGCTGCCCTGGCCTGAGCACTGTCACATATTGAAGGCCACATGCCCTCCTATACCCATTAGCCATGAACCATTACAGAAACAAAGCAAGGTCTCCAACCAAGTGAAGACGGGAGCAAAGGAGTGAGTGAATATACTTTGCTGGAGGGGAGGTGCTAGGAGACATTGGGGAGAGTTACTAAAACTGGTGCGCACAGAATCTGGTGCAGTTTTGCATACTGTAGAAACCAATCAGCTTCAGGTTTTATTATCAAAGCTTAATTGAACAAGCTAAAGTTAGAAGCTGATTGGTTACTATGCACAGCTGCACCAGATTCCATGTGAACCGGTTTTAGTAAATCTCCCCCGTTGTCACTTTTCACTTACTGAGCAATGTGACAGTGTCTCTTTAAGGAAGAGTTTTCTTGTGAGAGACATAGAAGCTGTAATTTCTATTACTTATTCTGTAAATGCTAGTTTCCTGCCTGTTTTCATGTTTACTTGCGTTATTTTGTGTTGTTTATCAGTGGCGGCTGGTGGTATATTTTTTTGGGGGCGACAATCCACACCCCCCTCCCCTTCCCTAGTCAGCCCCGCACTTACTCCATCTAGGTTGCGGGCAGTGCTTTCTCCATGCGGCAGGCGGCATCTTCACCCTGTGTCTTCTCCTTCACAGTGGCTTCCCCTGAGTCTCCTCCCTCCTCCTCCTCTTTGGTAGCCAATACGATCGCTTCTCCTCTCAGCCAATCAGGTGACCGGTCTCAGGACCCGCTTCCTGATTGGCTAGGAGGAGAATCAGGAAGCCAATAGCAAATATTAGCTATTGTCACACAACTGGGTAGGCTCAGGGCGCAGTGCTCTGCGCCCTGAGTATACCCTTTTTTTAAGCCAATTAAAGCCTCAGGCCTCGTACACACGACCGTTTTCCTCGACAAAATCCATCAAGAAAAATGTTGGCAGAGCTTTTTTGCCGAGAAAAACGGCAGTGTGTATGTTTTTTGTCGTAAAAACTGTTGTGGATCTCGACGAGAAAAAAAGAGAACATGTTCTCTTTTTTCCCGTCGGGAGTCTCAATTTCCTCGTCGTGTTTCTCATCGGGCTGGTTTACGCCGAGAAACACATTTGTGTGTGTGCTTAGAAACCCGCGCATGCTCAGAATAAAGTATGAGACGGGAGCGCACCTTCGGTAAAAGTAGCGTTTGTAATGGAGATAGCACATTCGTCGTAACAGACCGAAAAGCGCGAATCGTCTCTCACCAAACTTTTACTTAACACGCAGTAACATGAGATTAGTAAAAGCAGCCCCAAGGGTGGCGCCAGTGGAATAAAACTTCCCCTTTATAGTGCCGTCGTACGTCAACGCGTTTGAGAATGGCGACAATGCAAGGAAAGCTTGACAAGATTCTCGACAAGCCTGACAAGAAACTTGTTGAGGAAAACAAAGTTTCATTTACGACGAGATTCTCGGTCGTGTGTACGAGGCCTCAGGCTCTAATCATGTGCTTCTAAAAAAAAAAAAAACATTGTAATCCAATGCGTGTAGATAAGGGTCGGGCGCCCCTGCACCCCATATGGATGGGCCGCCTCTGTTGCTAACCTAAAACAAGAATGAAAATAAGGTCTGCTTTTTCTGACATATTCCAGATTCGTGACTCAAATCTTACTAAACCCAGTTGGTCAGTGAACTAGCTATAGAACTAGAATCTTCATAAGGGGATTGGCAATGGCAGCCCTCATTTGTCTATATAAATAAACAAATGCCGTGCTAGTGCATAACCAAATTAGGCCCCGCCCCATGACATCACACCGCTTGAGTAACGCCAAAGTCCTTAACAACCAATGACGTCAGTGGCCCCATGGGAATACCCAGCTGTGTAAGCAAAGGGGCAGGATAGTTTAAATAAAACAGAATTAATTCCCCTCCAAATTGCATATTAGACCCAGATTGTGCATATATTACAAAGATGTAATACAGACTTTTTTATTATTTTATCCTGACATAAACTATATTCCTTTTATGTTTCTCTAGCTTAAAAGTATGTGGGGTATCTGACAGTGTCTGCAAACCATTGGCCAAAGCATTTGGATGCATCAAGAGCGTGGAAGAAATCGTGTAAGTTTGTTATGTAAGAAGTTTCTGTGGAATGATGTTTTGATTAGGTCAGGGGTCTCCAAACATTTCAAACAAAGGGCCACTTTATTGTCCTTCAGCCTTTAGAAAGGGCCGGATTGCGGCCAGTGGGTGCAGAAAATGTCCCGGGCCCAGCACCAGTAAGAATAAATGTGGCCTCAGGGTTGGTGGTCAGTAGGAGGAGGAGTAGGGCCCTTATCAGTAGGAGGAATAGTATCCCATCATTGATATCAGCAGAAGAAATAGTGCCCCCTTGTTGGTGTCAGTGGAAGGAATAGTGCCTCATATCAGTTGGAGAAATAGTGCCCCAAGGGCCACATAAAGGGTAACAAAGGGCCACATCTGGCCCTTGGGCCACAGTTTGGAGACCCCTGGATTAGGTGAATATTGTATTCATATGTTTCTTATTTAGATTGATAATTATAAAGTGGAATAAAATGTCCTCATTAATTTGCAAAAACATGCAGATACATGTCCTTATTGGATGATCTTTTACTATGTGAATGAACTGGCAGTGCTGTAAGACCATTTCATACATAGCAATGATGCTGATCGCACAGATTGATCATTCAGCTGCAGGGCTGTGTATGTTTACAAGCAGCCGCAGATAGACAAACAGCCGCAGAACTGAATGATCTTTAAATATGAGCAATCAGTGCTGCCTCTTTATTTACAACAGTAAAAAAATCATTTATAAGGCCCCTTTCACATGGCGCCTCCATTTTACGCGATCCGCTTGCTGAGCAGGCGGATGACAGGTCCGTCTCCGCTTACTTAGCAGAGCGGAGACTGACCCATTCACGCTTTCATCTATGGGGAGATCAGATGAAAACGGACCGCTTGTCCATTTTCATCCGATCATGGATTGGAACAGACAGGATTGGAACAGATAACGGCATAGACATCCGCCACGCCATAAGGGTGAATGGAGGGTCTGATCGGGTCCATCTAAAAAACTGAGAGGCGGACAGCCCGTGTGAAAGGGCCCTTAGTGATCTATTTGCAGCTACTTAACAATAACAGTCCTGGCAAATAGATCTCACAGCCCCACAGCACTGAATGATATTTTACTATTATGAGCGAACAAATAGCACTGTCTGGGCCGGCAGTGCCCTGTATGTTTACTAACAGTCAGTAGCTTTAACAAACCTTGCATCGAGGGAGGAGTCTAGAGATGGCGCGGTCAGGGTGGAGGAGCAGCTAGACGGGAGGCCTTCTCTCCAGCCCCGCTCCGAATCGATGCTGACACGAACGTGAGCTGGATCCCCCGCTCCCTCCGCTGACTGGGGAGTCCCCCCCCCTCCTCCTCCCCACCGGATTGTAGCCCTCGGCCGGCTGGCCGAAGCGGACGTGCACGGGTCTCCCTAGATCACTGACCTGACAAGCGGGCTGCCACGTGGGTTGGGCGGCTTCTCCGGCTTCCCTAATTCCCCTGGCTGGCTGGCGGTGCGGCGGCGCTGCGTTGGGGCAGGCGGTGCTGCGTCTCCCTGGTCTCCTTGGTCTGCCTGGTCTGCCCGGTTCCCTGGTCCCCTGGAGCGGGCGGGCGGGTGGAGGAGCTGCGGAAGTGTGCCGCGCGGCTCCGGGAGGGGGTCCCGGGGGGGGGGGGCGTCACGCAGCCCTGTGGCTCCACAGTTTGCAGCTCGGCGAAGTGGAGTACTGGCCCCATCACCAAAGCCAAAGCCAAAACCATAATAATAGGAACAGAAGGTAACCTGGAACACACTGCAGCAGCCCGTAAGATTCTCTTAGTAAAACAATTATTGGACTGGTGAGTACATCTTATGAGCATACTCCATCCATCCATCAAAGTGGTGAGTACAAATGTCCTTTAAAAAAATGAACCAAGAAAAAGAAATATAAAAGAAAAATACAAATGGGATACCTCTTTCAGAGGAGACTGACAAATGGAAGGGACTGACATGAAAGCATGAAATAATGTGTTATAAGTGATATGAGCTCAACACTGTCATTTCAAATGTCTGTAAAGATGTCGGTAACTTTATAGTCCCTCCGGTTGCTTACTCTTGATGGGACACTGCTCTCTGTGGAGAATGATAAAAGTCTGGGACTGTGATGATAGCTTGGAATAAGGTGACATGAGAGCCATGAGTACAGCACTGCTTTTTCTCTTTTTTTTCTTTTTTTTCTCTTTTTTTTTTTTTTTTTTTTGTTCCTGTAAGGAGGTCGGTAACCTCATAGTTTCTCCTGTGGCCCCCTCTTGATACTTTCTTGCGTCTTATGGGGATCAATAAGTGAACAAGAGACACGGAATTTTACACGGAATTTTTTGCACAATATTTGTTAGTTGGACACTGGAGTCGGATAGAAAAGGGGGGTCAGTATACTAGGAGAAGATCCCTAAGATATACGGGCACTGGAGACGGGGATGAGAGGGGAGTATACACCTATCACAAGTGCAAACGGATTTCCCTCGGAACCGCTCTAAAGTGACGTAGTCACAATTTAGGGGCAAGGATGACCACAAGGGGAAAAATTGTGAAAGGCGGGGCAACCCCAAAGATACCCCGTTTAAGTCAAAGCCCAGGCCCGATGTGTAAATTTGTGACCCAAGCGATAAACGGCGACAACCAGCACATAGAAAAACCATCGATTGGCAGAGCAGGCCAAGCAGAAAAGGAGAAGAAAAAAGATAAGAAAAAAGGGCCAGCTAATATCTTGGCGGACTCAGAAACATGTTCAGAATCACTCCTAGAGAGCAGAACAGATCAAGATAGGGAAACAGACAAAGAAATAGATCTAGAACAGAGAAATAAGGAAGAAACGCAGGATATGACACTTTTGCCAACAAAAAGGGAGATGGAAGGCATGTTCGCTGCGTTAGAAAGATCACTCAAAACGCAAATGGAAAAAATGGAGAAAAACATGGGGCATATATTGGAAAGAGTGGAAGAAGTGGAGAAAAAAGTTGACCATAATGTAATCTCATTTAAAAAACTAGAGGATGAAATAAAAGCATTAAAAATCAACCAACGAGAACAGGCGTATAAATTAGAAGATCAAGAGAACAGAGATAGAAGAAAGAATATAAGAATACGCGGTGTTCCAGAAACGACACAAGCCGAGGACCTCCCAGAAATAATAAGAAAAATCTGCAATCCAATTTTAGAGAGAGAAACAACTTCCCCACTCAGAATAGAACGAGCACACAGAATAAGACGTCCTAGGGAGAGAGCACAGGATTACCCAAGGGACATTATTGTGCGTTTTGAAAGTTGGGAAGAGAAAAACCAGCTATGGAGAAAACTTAGAGGGAAGTCGCCGTTAGGATACGATCAACATAATATTCAAATTTATCAAGATTTGTCACAAGAGACGTTAAAACGAAGAAGAAGCTTAAAACCATTGCTAGGTGTCCTGCAGGAGCATAATATTCAGTATAATTGGGGATTTCCAGCGTGCCTAATAGGCAGAAAAAATGGTGTTTCGGCAAGACTGAGGTTTTTGGAGGAAATACCAGAATTTTGTCATAGTTTAGACATCCCAATACCAAGAAATTATTAGCGTTGATCGGCCGGGGAGGAGGGGAATTGTGGGAGGGGGGGCTGTGGGGGGGGGGGGAAACGGGGAGGGTCAACATAGTAAGCTATCGGAGTCGGACCGGGGAGAAGGGAGACCCAGAGAGTGCTTCTTCACCAGTTCCCTAGTATAGGGGGACAGGAGACCGGGCTAAAATAGAACTCCACCTCAGCCTGAGGAGCAAAAGAGCGCCAGGAGCGCCAAATAGAAAAAGCTCTAAAAATGACCAGAAGGTCAGGGATCGAACGGGGGGGGGGGAGGGGAGGAGAAAGCCCCAAAAGAAGAACAAGGGGGCAAGGTACAATTGGAAGGGAGGGGAGGGAGGGATAAGGGAGGGGGGGAGGAGATCGGGAGGGAAGGGAGAGGGGAAGACTAGAGAGGGGGGGAAAGGGATTCAGATCTGTGTGTCATGCAGTAGGAAAGAACATATATACCCAAGACAGAGGGAAAAAAAAAAAAAAAAATATATGACAAACATAAAGTTCTTAACATATAATGTAAGAGGTCTCAGTTGCCCCGAAAAAAGACATATGGTACTAAGAGAAGTTGAAAGGTATTCCGCTGAAATAGTTTTCCTCCAAGAGACACACATAACGTTGGACTCTAATGTCAGATTGTATTCTCGGGCAGTCCCTAGTTGGTACTACGGGGACTCCCCAAAGAAGAGAGCAAAAGGGGTCGCCATAGGAATAGGGAAGAATATCTCCTTTACAGTGGAAGATAGGAAAGTAGACCCGGAAGGTCGTTATTTGTTTCTAAAAGGAGTACTCCAAGGGAAAAAATACACGCTAGCAAATATTTACTGCCCAAACAGCCAACCGCATAAATATCTGAGGGGGATTTTGAACGCCTTAATGGACTTTAAATTAGGACATGTAATACTAGCAGGAGATTTCAATCTCTCAATGGACTATGAACTGGATAGTACATCCGGGGCTCAGAGGCGAAATATTAAACAGCTTAGAATATTAAGAAAAAAAATGCATAGCTACTGTTTAATAGATCCCTGGAGGATTACATATCCAAATAAAAGAGACTACACTTACTATTCCTCCGTGCACGGAACATACTCAAGATTGGACTATATATTGGTAGACCATGAGTTATTGGAAGAGGTAGTGGATACTTCGATAGGGGTATCTACAATCTCAGATCACGCTCCTGTAATAGCGGAAATTAGATTCAAAGAAATAGAGCAAAGAAAAGGATCATGGAACCTGAATGAAGAACTTATAGAGGATATAGAGGTAAACAACATAGTGAGAACGGAATTGGATCAATATTTCACCCTTAATAACACACCTGGAGTAAGGGTAGCTACCGTTTGGGAGGCCCATAAGGCATACATCAGAGGGAAATTAATCTCAATAGGAGCAGGGAAAAAAAAGATAAGGAAATTAAACATGAAAAAATTAACAACTGAGCTATTTGAACTGGAGCAAATACATAAAGAACGAGGAGAAAATGAAATATATCATGAAATTATTGTAAAGAGGACCCAGCTTAGAGATCTGATGAAGGTTGAAACAAGAGACATATTCAAAAATGTTAGAAAGGAGAGATATAAATGGGGGAACAAACCAGGGAAACATCTAGCCAAAATATCCAGGGAAAAAAAAAAAAAAAACTACATCGAAAAAATAAAGAATCAAGACGGCCTTATGAAATATAAGACGTCTGAAATAGCGGAATCCTTTCGGACTTTTTATAGCTCACTATATTCAATAAGAACTAAGGAAACACAAGAGCAAGAAAAGATGAGAAAAAGGAAAATCAGGGAATACCTAGAAGAAGCGAAATTACCTCAAATTTCTCAAAATGACATTGAATCCCTAGAGGCCCCAATAACTCAAGAAGAGGTACATAGAGCCTTCAGGGAAACCCCGTGCGGGAAAAGTCCAGGCCCCGATGGCTTGCCGATCAAATATTATAAAACATTTAGCGAACTCCTGGTTCCAGAGATATGTAACTATTTTAACAAAATAGGAGAGGAAGAAGAAATAAGAAAAGAATCTCTTTTGGCAAACATTTCTATTATCCCTAAAACGGGAAAAGATGGAACGTTGTGTTCCTCCTATCGTCCAATAGCACTGTTAAACGCAGACCTGAAAGTATACGCGAAAATATTAGCAACCAGGATAAAAAGTTTAATGCCGCAATTAATAAACTCAGATCAGGCGGGCTTTGTAGCAGGCAGAGAAGGAAGAGACAATAGTATAAGGACCCTGTTACTGCTACAACAAGACCCAAAAAAGAAACCCCCAGCCGTACTCATGTCTTTAGATGCCGAAAAAGCATTTGACAGAGTCGACTGGGGGTTTATGATGGAAACTTTACAAAAAATAGGCATGGGCCCAAGGTTCATGAAATGGGTAAAGAACCTGTACAGCCACCCGACGGCAAGGGTGAAGGTCAATGGGAGTTTGTCATCTGTGTTCAACATGGAAAACGGAACCAGACAGGGGTGCCCGCTCTCACCTCTCCTATATGTAATAGCCTTGGAACCGTTGTTAGCAAAAATCCGGGAAAACCCGGGGATAGGAGGGGTGAGAGTGGGAGATGAAGAACACAAGGTGGCGGCGTATGCGGATGACATACTCCTATATCTGACCAAACCTAGAGTATCTCTTCCTAATGTTATAAAGGAAATAAAAAGATATGGAGAACTTTCAAATTTTAAAATAAACCCGATAAAAACGGTAATCTTGAATCTGGGGATAGAAAAAAAAGAAGCAGAAGAACTACAGAAAGAGTATCCATTTACATGGGAAAAAGAAGCTATAACGTACTTGGGTATAAAAATTACACCTAAACTTGAAAAACTCTACTCGGCCAACTTTGTCCCCTTAATCAATGACATTAACCATGACCTGAAAAACCTAGCAAAAAAACATATCTCCTGGATAGGCAAGATTAATGCGTTTAAGATGATGATTTTACCAAAGATAACATACAAACTTCAAATGCTCCCAATAAAAATACCGCAAAGCTTCTTTAAAGTAATTAAAACAGTAATTTTGAAATATCTATGGGCAGGTAAAAAGGCTAGATTAAGCTATTCATTGTTGAGCTTGAAAAAAAAAGGAGGGGGGTTGGGGCTCCCCGATATAAAAAGATATTATTATGCTGTAAACTTAGCTAGGTTGGTAGAATGGACAAACGCACATACACAAAAAAAATGGGTACGTATGGAAGAAATATTAAGTGGGACACTATTAAATAGAAATGTATGGATACCACCGAAAATGAGGGAATTTAGCACGAACACACACAACATAACAAGGAACGTATTTAGGATTTGGGACACAATATTGAGACGGGAAAAATGGGAGTATAACTCTCCATTAATCCCATTAGCAGGCACAAATTTTTTTCCACCAGGTAACGGAACACGTTTTGGAAAACACTTAGGGGAGAAAAAATTAAAAGATATTGTTACACGGGGAAAAATTAAACTTAGACAAGAGATAAAAATAGGGGAAGGGGAACAAAGCATGAGTGAATGGGAGTATATGCAGTTAAAACATTTTGTGAGCACACTACCACAACCAATTAGGGAAGACAAGACACTATATCCAATAGAAAAAATATGCAGCATGGACAAGCCCCTGATACACGGTATATCAAAGGTATACGGGATACTAACAGAACTCGAGACCCAGGAAGCATTGCCCTTTTTAGAAAAATGGGAAAGCGACATTGGTAAAAAAATTGATAAAACACAAATGATAGGTGCAGTATATAACCATGCCGCGGACATTACCACCATAGAAGCAAATTATAAATGTATGGTACGATGGCACATGACCCCATCAAGAATGAATAAGATCCACCCTAGAAATTCAGAGTTATGTTGGAGAAACTGTAAACAAAAAGGAACAACGCTACATATATGGTGGGACTGCCCGAGAATACAGGAATACTGGAAAGAAATCTTGAAATATATCGCAGAAATAACAGGAGAGACGATTCTATGTAGCCCGCTGACCTGTTTGTTTCACGGAACTGAAAAAACAAAAAAACAATATGGAACAACTCTGGTCCCAGTGTTGTTAAACGCAGCTAAGGCTCTGATCCCCAAAAATTGGCTACACCCAAAGAGGCCATCAATTAAAGAGTGGATAGAAAGGGTGGAATATATAGAAGAGATGGAGTATCTTGCCTGCAGAGAGTTAGGAGAAGAGGACAGAAACAGGATGGTTTGGGAAAAGTGGAAAGTGTTCAAATCCACAGAAAAGTTCGTCCAGGGGACGACAGAAGCAGAAAGATGAAAAACCATAAAGAAGACTGCATGGCACACAGATCCGGGGGGGGGGGGGGGGGGAGAAAAGGGGGGGAGGAAAGGGGGGAGTGGAAAAAAAAAAGAAAGAAAAAAAAAAAAAAAAAAAAAAAGGGGGGGAATAATAACGATATGCTAATGTAGTTAGATTCGTCAAGCGGGAAAACACCAATTTAACAGTTTAAAAATGTTATATCTGCAATATCAAAAAAAAAAAACACAAAAAAAAAAAATAAAAAAATAAACAAAAACCCACGAATGATGCGAAGCCGCAAAAGAGATGCTAAGGGCGGGCGAACCGTGAGCTAGCCTCTCGGCCATATGTGAGCAGAGTCTGACGTGAAAATAAAAAGAAAAAAAAAAAAAAAAGAAAAAAAAAAAAAAAAAAAAAAAAAAAAAAAACAAACCTTGCATCGCTGATTGGTCATTTACAATAGTAAAAGAACACTCAGCTTAGAAAGGGGGCAGGGGCTCAATGCTGGCTGCATCATCTCCATCAGAAACACCCATAAATTGGGCTTCAGATTGGGGTGTAGCTACAGTCAGTAATAACTCAAATAAAGAGGTGCTTTAAACCTGTAACAAGGCCACCAATCAGAATGGAGCCATTTGCTACAGTATATGCACTTTAAAAAATGTGTTGAGGGTTCTCTTTTATATTCTTTCAAATTGGAACCTTTCCTCTCGTAATAGAAAAAAAATGTAATTTTATTTTTGTTTTAATTACCTGTTTTGAGGATTTCAGTCCTCACAAATTAGATTTTGGTCTAGGCCAAAGTCATGTTTCTATTGCCTGCAGCCTCTTGGGATACCTACATCATACATACCAGGAGGTTGTGATTATTCTTCTGCAAATGTGCTATGTTGAGTCATTGGGGTGCTTGCTGGCTGGCACCTGCAGCTGGCACCCTAAACATGCTGCAGTGCATGCGCATCACCAGGAGGCTGGCTGTAAGAACCCGGAAGGCAGCCGACCTCCTTATGATGTCACAAGTGAAGATGGCAGCGTATGGGACTCAGTACAGAACACCTCTGGATCACTGGGCATGTATGTTTTGTTTGGGGTAAGGGTGTGGGGGTGAGTGAATTTCCCCTTTAAAGAGGTGTTCCGGCCCCCCCACAAAAAATTAAAGGTCAGCAACTACAAATACTGTAGCTGCTGACTTTTAATATTAGGACACTTACCTGTTCAGGGAGCTCGCAATGTCGGAACCCCAGCCGATTTCCAGGTCGGCTGTCGGGTGCTGCCGCCGCCATTCCTGGTAAGGAAACTTGTCAGTGAAGCCTTTCGGTTTGACAGGTGGTTCCTTACTACACATGCGCGAAGTGCACTGCGCTTTATAATTGGTCCGGCGGCGGAGGAATAGGAGGGTGGCACCGTCTCCGGAGGAGGGTGGCGCCGTCTCCTGAGGTGGGCAAGGGGGACCTGTTTTTGACAGGTACCCCCTGAAAGGTACCAAATGTGGCACCGGAGAAGGGGAGGAAGCATTAAGCGGAAGTTCCACTTTTGGGTGGGACTCCATTTAAAGTGCTATTCTGTAGGGCTTATACATGTATACATTACTTCTTAAATTACTAATAATGTAAATATATATATTTGTTTAGATTATCATGGAACAGTATTAGTGATGAAGGCTCCTGTGCACTTGCTAGTGTATTTAAACAAATGAGAAACCTGAAGATATTGGAGTAAGTGTCACATTTATCAGATTTTGTCTTTGTTGTTGTATTTATGACTATTTCTTAAATTAGATTTGCTAGATTTAGTCTACTACATGCCCAAAAGGTATGTGGGCATCCCTTCAAATTATTGAGTTTGAGTTTTTCCAGTAAAGGGTACTGTTAATGCTACAGCATAGAAGCCATGGTTTCTATAAACTGCATTGATTGATGATGGCCAAAAACCCTAAAACAGCTGTATGCAATTTGAAAAAGTAGCTCTACAATATTAGGCTTTATTTGCAATATATGCCAGTGTTTCAGGGTTGTGCGTTTAACCATTGCAACGTAAATATTCATTTGCATGGCTCTGCCTCCTTTCCAACAATGCAGAATAATCCACTTATTTTTGGAAACCAGATACGCCTGAATTCTGGCTCCATCCGACCGACGTAAGTCTCCTACGCCGTCGTATCTTGGGCGCATATTTACGCTGGCCGCAAGGGGCGCTTCCATTGATTTACGCGTCAAATATGCAAATGACCAAGATACGCCGATTCATGAACGTACTTGCGCCCGTCGCATGAGTATACGCAGTTTACGTAAGGCGTACGTCCGGCGTAAAGTTAAACCACCAAATAGCTGGTCTAAGTCATGTTAGGGTATGGACGTTGGAACTGCCGTCGGATTTTACGTCGTTTACGTAAGTCGTACGTGAATGGGGCTGGGCGTAGGTTACGTTCACGTCGTAGGCATTACGCCGGCGTATTTTAGGGAGTAAATTCAACGTGATTTACATGGGGTCATGGGGTCACGATTCATTTTAATACAACACGCCCACTACCTGCCTACTTTGAATTAGACGGGCTTACGCCGGCCCATTTACACTACGCCGCCGTAACTTACGGATCAAGTGCTTTGTGAATACTGGCCTTGCCTCTCTATGTTACGTCTCATTTGCGCTACGCCGGCCAAAAGATGCGCCCTCTACGTGAATCTGGGCCATAGCCTCTACAAAATAGGGGATAGTTTTATGGCATTTTTATTATTATTATTATTTTTTACTAGTAATGGCGGCGTTTAGCGATTTTTTGCGTGACAGCGATATTGCGGCGGACACATCGGACACTTTTGACACTATTTTGGGACCATTGTCATTTATACAGCGATCAGTGCTATAAAAAAGTGTAAATGATACTGGCAGTGATGGGGTTAACCAGTAGGGGGCGAGGAAGGGGTTAAGTGTGTCCTAGGGAGTAATTCTAACTGTGAAGGGGCTGGGCTACATGTGAGAAGATATAATCCCTTGAGAAGTTTCCTTGTCTGCAGCGCCGTCCGCCTACAGCTTCCCTCATTTTGCGTTGAGTGTCACAAATGATTGTATTTTTATTATTATATGAATCCTTTCCTTCCTTAATACCACGTTGTGATCTTTGGTACTTTTTAAACCTTAGAACCAGTTGCTGCCTGTCCTATACTATGTGCCCGGCCCCTAATTTACTTGCAGGGTGCCAGACGCATGGATCTAAGCACATGATTAGAGCCTGAAGCTTTAATTGGCTTCAAAAAAGGGTGGGCTTGGGGCGCACAGCACTGTGCCCTGAGCCCACCCAGTTGTGTGACAATAGCAAATTAATATTCGCTATTGTCTGTCTAAATCTCCTCCCAACCAATCAGGAAACAGGTCCTGAGACCCGATTGGCCAGGGAGTCTTAGGACTCCCAATCGTGACCCAGGACACACTGGGCAATCGTGTCTCAGGACGCACTTCCTGTACATCCCAGAGGAGAAGCAATGGGCGGGTCTTAATTCCCCCTGCCTCCTATGTTAAGATTAGTCTCCTGCAGGTGGTGGCATTGGATCCGTCTAATTCCTGGGGGGGGGGGTAATTGAACCGCCGTCTGTCTCCTGCCTGCATGGGGGGGGGGTAATTGCGGCGATTGCCACCTTCTGGTACCTCTCACCGGGGGGGGGGGCTTAGATGTCATTAGTTTGCCCCCCAAAAAATATTTAGCACCGGCGGCCGCTGCTTAGAACCTTACTTTTTCACTGGCTCCATGTCTAAAATGCACGCCAGAGCTACATTATCCTCTCAGTACAGTGTTACCAGAGTTTCTGCTGAGATCTTTAGCCATGTAAAACATTATAGGGTCAATATGGTCAATAGCCAGTTAACCTACCAGCAAGTCTTTGGAGTATGGGAGTAAACCTACATTTGTATAGGGGGAACATGCAAAATGCATGCAGAGAGTGTCCTGGTCAGAATTCCAACCAAAGATCCAATACTACAAGTCATAAACTGCCACAGTTGCTGCGCAAAGGAAGCCTAGTCAGTGCCTAAACTGCTGCATTTGAAACTCCTATAAAGAAGAGGGTGTCAAGTGTATGTACATGGATGGCAAAGATATACAGACTAAAGCCCTGTACACACGATCGGATATCTGATAGAATCTAATCCGAAGGATTTTTTCGTCGGATATCCGATGAAGCTGACTTTCATCAGTCTTGCCTACACACCATCAGTCAAAATCCGACCGTGCCAAAACGCGGTGACGTAAAACACTACAACGTGCTGAGTAAAATGAAGTTCAATGCTTCTGAGCATGCGTCGACTTGATTCTGAACATGCGTGGATTTTTGACCGATGGACTTCCACACAGAGGATCTGATTTTTCTATAATTTTTTTATCCATATGAATGAATTAAAACATGTTCTATTTTTTTTCACCGATGGGGTCCATACACGATCGGTTTGTCCGATGAAAACAGTCCATCGGTCTGTTTTCATCGGACAAACCGATCGTGTGTACAGGCCTTTAGATTAGGGGTGCACTCCACAATAGTTAACAATGCCTAGCAAGAAAAACCCCAGGGTGTTTTTTCAATGGTTCCTGTATGGTGATAGCCACACCCCTGTCATGCTGTCCGTTTTCTCCCATAATCATTGGTGTAGAACAGGGGTGTGAAACTCAATTTCATCGTGGGCCGTATCAGCATCATGATTGCCCTCAAAAGGGCCAGTTGTATCTGTAAGATTAAATGTCCAGCGCTTCCCTTCCCCATATATTAGATGTCAAGAGCCACCCCATCATCAGAATTTGAGTCCCCCACTCTCCCTTACATCACAGTGCACCCCCCTTTCCTTATGCTTCTGCTGGGAAGAAACTGGATGCATTGCTTGAAATCTGAAAGTAAGGGTCTGGAGGAGGACCAGAAGAGGGCTGGAGCTCTCCTGCAGCTGCAGGAGAGGTGCGAGGGCCACATGAAATGGCCTGGAGGGCCGGATTTGTGCCCGCGGGCATTGTGTTTGACACCTGTGGTGTAGAAAGAGAAGAATTTAAGGGGCAAAGGAGTGTAGGAAATGTATTGGGGAATATAGATTTGCTCTGCCCAAAAGGCTTTGTCAATAGGCAATAAGTCATCATATGATGTCACTGGGCCAGATTCTCTAAGAATCTGCGTTGGCGTAGTGTAAGCCATTTACACTACGCCACCGCAACTTACAGGAGCAAGTGCCGTATTCCCCAAACACTTGCTCCGTAATTTGCGGCGGCGTAGTGTAAATGGCCCAGCGTATGGCCGCGTAATTCGAAGGGGGCGGCTTGCATTCAAATTAAGCATGCCCCCGCGCCGATTGAACTGCGCATGCGCCGGGCTGAAAAATAGCCCAGTGCGCATGCTCCAGCTCACAACGGAAAACGTCAATGACGCCGACGTGTGCGTCATTGACGTAAAGTCGTATTCAAGAACGACTTAGGAAAATGACGTAACCGACGGAAAAAGACGACTCAGACCCGACGCCATACTTAACATGGCATACGGCGGACTGGCGTAAGGTTACCCCTCATATAGCAGGGGTAACCTTACGCTTACGGAAACTACGTAAGCGACGAGTACGCGACGCAAATTCGTTCGGGAATCGGCGTATCAGGCTCATTTGCATAGTCAAATGAGACCTGAATGTAAACGCCACCTAGCGGCCGGCGTTGCATTACATCTAAGATCCGACGGTGTAAGTGACTTACACCTGTCGGATCTTGGACGTATCTATGCGAAAATGATTCTAGGAATCACTCGCATAGATACCCGGGCTCAGAAACAGAGATACGACGGTGTTTCCTGAGATACACCGTCGTAACTCTTCTGAGAATCTGGCCCACTGTCCTAAAACAGCAAGGCATTCATAACATTTAAATGAGAAGGAAATGCTTTATAGAAACCACAGCAAAATGTGTTGTGAAAGTGAGAGCTGAACAAGCTTTAGATCTGAAAAATCTTATTCGTGTTTATTTTTTTTGTTTAAGTCTTGAACAAAACAAGATCAAGGATAAAGGTGTAGAAGCAATGGCTCAGGCTTTGAGCATCTGTCCCTTCATTAAGGTTATACGGTAAGTAGACTAATTCTGAAGACAGGTGATTTTAAAAAAATGAATGCAATGCCATATTCATTAATAAATCATAAAAAAAAACTGGAAATGCAATTAGTGTAAGTTCATGAATTTTACCTGTTAGGTCACCTGAGGCCAGGTGACGGATGCACACCGCTGGGGTTAGGAGCGCACCCCTAAGGTTGTGGACCCTTCAGCTGGTTGCTGCGGATGGAGGTCTGGGTGGTCCAGAAAAGCAGCTCCACCTGAACACGGACCAAGCAGGAAGCTAGAGCGCAAGATTTTCCAGGGTGCGGAGTTTAAGAGCCAGCAGGTATTCACCAGAGCCTCTAGTGGTAAGGATGGATTTGGCTGCAGCTGACTCCAGGTCGCTGCCCCCAGGGTCTCTCAGATAATGCTTGTCTTGCAAAACACTCTCAAACCAAGTTACTCTCAAACCAAGGTTTTACTGTATTTAGATATTATCTTACTGAACACCATCGAAATGTGATTTTTTTCGGCCATTGTCAACGTTTCGACCTTGCACAACACTAATGTTAACTATTATATCGTTATTTGACTTATTTTCCAGATTATGGGGCAATCCTGTCTCCAGATTGACAAAAGAGAAGCTGCAGAAACAAGATCCCAGATTAAACTTCTCAGTCTGAGTTCTGTATTAGTAAAGACTTTTCTTCAGTCTACAGTTCTATACAATAAATAACATTTTCATATTCTCTTTTGACACCCCGGCAACTTAACATTTGCCAGAGGGGGACTGCAAATCTCCTTTTTGTAATACCAGCTGGGTACCTTGCTTTAGAATGTCTTTTTAATGTCTTTTGCACTTTATTGCCTATGTGGCTCTTTTTTTTTAAAACATTATATTGTTATTTTTAGTTGTGTGACAAAATTTGCACTAACATTGTGTATATATGTATTTGAAGAAACACAGGCAGCTATTTTGTGACCATGAATATACACTGGTCATATACAATTGTTCTTTGCTATGTTTTTGGTTTTATCTGAAGTGTTAAACTGCGCCTATTAAGAATGGTACCTTTTCTGTTGATACCGTTGGCATCTTGCTGATGGTTTGGCCACAAAGTGTTGACTATACCACATACATGCATTAGGGGCATTATGACACAACTTTGTATGGTGAAGATGGCAACTGTCCTTGGTGTCTGACACGGTAGTACCAGTAAATGCATGATTTATGAAACCACCAGTTCTGAGTTGTCTAAAGGCAGACGAGTAAGGTTGCACACTGCCCCTGATTTGACAAAAAGCCTGCTGTTATCCCTTCTTTCACTGTACTTGTCACCTGCTGTCATGTACCTGGTGATGGAGCCAGATGTGTAGAGGTTGGAGTTCTCTTACACCTCCTGCTCGGTATACCTGGTGAAGTAACAGGAGGCACGAGAGCCCAGAGTGGTATAAGTGCCTGATCGTTCTATGACAGATGCAGGAGAGTGATCCGTGGGCACCAGGATGCAGGCTCAGCTGTGGATGCAGGACTGCAGGAACAGCAGGCTGGCAGGTCACTGGAAGTAGGACAACAGGCTTTTAGCAGGCTATAGATGAGATGAGAGTACAGATGATAGCCACTGGCAGAAACGAATAGCAGGGTGGACATAGAGGTGAATGGAGGGTCCAATTGGGTCCTAAGGCTGCTTTCACACTGATGCACCACATGCACCTGTAGTTTTCCTGCAGGTTACTTCTATTATATCCTGCAGGTGTGGTGCAATTTCTGACAGCACACCAAACCTACAGATAATAACAGAAGTCTATGGCTCAGTGCAGGTAACCGTCAGGTGCACTGCGCTGCACCTGCGGATTCGTTTGAAAGCAGCCTAGTAACCACTGTAAAACAGATATGCCCATATGTACACTGTAATTTCAGTAATATTTGTACCTTTAATAAAAGTCTTCCATGCAGTTTTCCCCGGCTGTTGCTGTCCCAGTGGATTTGGTATCGATTGTGACAGGAGCAGGCGCTATACAGGAAGCATCAGCTTATGTGGCTCTGCTCTGCAGCTGCTTGCTTATTCTACCGTCGGCTTCATTCACAACACTGATGCTCTGGGGTGACGGGTCACCAACCTGCAATCTGGGCTTGACAGAAGGTCGCGGGCCACATCAGAAGGCTCCGCGGGCCACAGGTCCACTGGTTGGGCACCCCTGCCATAAGGCAAAGTCCCGGATTCTTACTGCTGTCTAAGTAGCCTTTTAGGCGCCAGTCTAGAGGGGGGTGTGCGTGCCGGCATGTGCACGTGAATGTGCACGGTTAATGGGCATTCTGCATTTGCGCAAAACTATGCGCCTGGGCACATTTTGTCTTCTCTGACACCTGCATTACTCAGAGGCTGTAAATTGAAAAGCTGCTTTCTCATTAAGACTAGAAAACATATGGCTTATATTTTCAATACATTGTGAAAGACTGGCACAACATGGAAGACCAAAGACTCATATAGAACATGGGTCTGGACTAGTCCTGTGCACTTGAGAACCTAGTTTTTGATCTGGGCCATCTGCCCTTCTATCAAGAATGCCTTTATTAAACTCCCTTCTTCCCCAAAGCTTCACCTCCCTAGGCCTGAGATTTTATAGACTTTAGGGCTCTTTCACACTGGGGGCCCGTTCAGGTCCGCCTGCCAGTTTTTTAGGCGGACCTGAATGGGCGCTTCCGTGCTCCTCTATGGAGCCGCGGATGTGAGCGGTGACATGCCCGCTGACATCCGACCCGCTCCGATCCGCAAAAGTGTGACGGAGGAAAAACCTACTTTTCCATCCGTCTGTCGGATCGGATCGGGTGAACACGGACATGCGGTCTGTGTTCATCCGATCCCCCTATAGGGGAGAGCGGAGAAAAGACAGGGCGGTTCCTGCACAGTGTGCGGGGACCGCCCTTTCATCCGCCGGCTCAGCAGGGGATCAACGGAGCGATCCCCGCTGAACAAGCGGAGGTTCACGGAGCGGATCATTACTGATCCGCCCCGTGTGAAAGGGGCCTTACCCCACGTTTAAGCCTAATTTCTGGAGTATCTCTTTTACAAATCCAGTGACATCAATAAAAAAACATTTGTTTTTTCTAAGACCTACCCAACTAAGGATTTGTGCACACAGATATTTACTACTTTGTCACATTTTATCAAAAAAGGGCGGCAGAAACAAGTGAATGGCATAGGACCCATTGGATCAGTCTTAAGAACAAAGGGCCAGATCCACAAAAGGGATACGCAGGCGTATCTGCTGATACGCTGTCGTATCCCTGTTTCTATCTATGCGGCTGATTCATAGAATCAGTTACGCATAGATATCCCTAAGATCCGTCATATGTAGTGTCACTGTCGGATCTTAGGATGCAGTACCGCGGCTGCCGCTGGGGGCATTTCTCGACGAAATCCAGCGTCGGGTATGCAAATTAGCACTTACGGAGATCCACGAAGCTTTTTCCCTTCGTTATTTCTCCGTAAGTGTTAGTTTGCCGTCGCAAAATTAGGGCTGCTTTTACAAAGTGTAAACTTAGTACACCATGTAAAAGTATACCCTTCTTTCCCGCGTCGCTGTCAAATTTTTAAAAAAAAAATTTTTTCCCCGCCGCATCTCTTTTTTACCCGTCGCGATTCACAAAACTCGGCGTAACGTAACGCAAAGCACGTCGGGAAAATAGCGTCGGGAGCATGCGCAGTACGTCCGGCGCGGGAGCGCGCCTAATTTAAATGGGACTCGCCCCATTAGATTGGGCACGCCTCGCGCCGGACAGATTTAAGTTATACCGCTGCAAATTTCTAGGTAAGTGCTTTGTGGATCGGGCACTTAGGTAGAAATTTTGCAGCGGTGTAACTTAAATCGGAACATTTAAGTTGCGCCCGTTGGTTGTGGATCTGGCCCAATAATTGTAGATGAGTGACAGATATATACTTGAAAAAAAAATGTGATAATGTATCTAAGTTGGGAGGGACAGTGCCTGTGGCTAAAAATTGCTCTGAAAGTATTTTCTCTGAAAATGCTGCAAAATATTAATTGAAAGGTCAAGGAAAACCAACATGTGTTGAGGATCTATGTTTCCTTCATCAGGACTAATGATGGACATATTTAGTATTATTTGAGTAAAAAAACATAAAAAGTTTAAAGTACAGTAATGTAAAGATAAACAATTTTTGAATACAAATTTAAGACCCAATAACATTGTAGATCCCTGTGTTTAACTGCTGTTGGGCTCAATGGAAAACAGAGAAGGGTTGAAGAAGCATGCTGCATGTTGCTCTGTCTCTAAATCTGCCCATACAGGTTACAGTACGGCTATACAATCTATTTTAGATCTGCCAACAACTTTGTAACACTAACGTCTGCTTGACTGAGTAAAGATTAAATTATCTCAGATTGCATAGCTGTTTGCAAATCTACTTGTGTGTACAGCCCCTGGTCTGGGTATGGCTTCATTTGTTTATTTAGGAAAGAATTTAGGCTACGCTTGCACAGTGTTGCCAACCGCCAGTATTTTTACTGGCAGTCAGTAAAAAATGGGCACTTTTCTCCTGCCAGTAAATGCCAGTAAGAGGAAAAGATTGCCAGTAAAAAATATGACTGTGACGCACGGCTCGAAACTGAGCATATGCAGCTCGGGTCCGGACCTGGCTGAGACCATCCAAGTGCCTGCTACACTGTGTTCGGGCAGTGCCGATAGGGGTGGGTATGGTGGAGGTGGTGTTTGAGTGTATCATGTGATCTCATGGTGCAAGCGGAGCGGCCGGAGCCTTGTGTGTGGGTCTGCAAGACGGGAGTAAGGCAAGCTAGGGGCGGGACTGTCAGTGTTGTTTTGGACTGGAGGGGACTAAAGGGACCACCTGGCATGGAGAGAGACTGTCACTGTGACTCAGGAGGGGACGTGTCATGTTGGTGAGGTGTCATCATCATCTGTGCTGCTGCACACTGCTGTCAGTGTTATTGTGAGAGTCAATTTCATGAGTGCATCGCCCATTCTAATGTATTGCCCTCCTGAGTCCTGTCCCCTAGCTAGTTACCGTATTTATCGGCGTATACCGCGTGCCGGCGTATAACGCGCACCCCAAGCTTAGAAGGGAAGTTTAAGGGGAAAAAAACGTACATTTTGAATGCTCGTCGGTGCAGCCTTGTCGGTGTCCGTCTGCTGTCTTGCCCGGCAACCATCGGCGGCCTTGTCCGGCGTCCGCCTGCAGCCTTGCAGAGTCCATCCAGCCTTGTGGGTGTCCATCTGCGGCTTTGGAGGTCGGTGCAGCCTTGTCGGTGTCCGTCTGCTGTCTTGCCCGGCGTCCATCGGCAGCCTTGTCCGGCGTCTGTCTGCGGCTTTGGAGGTGTCCATCTTGCCAAAGGTCGCAGCATTGTATTTTTGAGTTTGGTGCCTCAGCCGAGCTGTACAGAGCCGGATTTCCTATGTGTTCGGCTTCTCTCGCGGTCCTGCGGGCGGAGCCGAGCTCCTCTCGGCTTCTCTCGCGGTCCTGCGGGCGGAGCCGAGCGTGGCCGAGCCTAGCCGAGTGCGCAGTACACTCGGCTCGCTCGGTCTATGTCGGCCACGCTCAGAGACAGAGGGGATCGCCGTATAACGCGCACCCACAATTTCCCCTGATTTTAAGGGGAAAAAAGTGTGCGTTATACGCCGATAAATACGGTACTTACTATATCGAAAATAAAATAAGAAATATGGGCCAAATCCACAAAGAGCCGGCGTAACGTAAATTTTTCCATTTAAGTTACACTGCCTTAAAATTTCTACCTAAGTGCCCGATCCACAAAGCACTTACCTAGAAATTTTCGGCTGTGTAACTTAAATTCCGCCGGCGCAAGGCGTTCCTCTTCAAATGGGGGCGATTCCCATTTAAATTAGGCGCGCTCCCGCGCGGCTTTTACTGCGCATGCTCGTGACGTCATTTCCCCGACGTGCATAGCGCGAAATTACGTTACGCCGAGCTTTGTGGATCGCGTCGGGTCAATAAAGTTGCGTCGGAAAAAAAAAAAGATACGGCGAAAAAAAAAAATTCAAAACAAAAAAAAAATCGCGTCGCTGGACAGAAGGGTCTGCTTTTACATGGTGTAAACAGTTTACACCTTGTAAAAGCAGCCCTAATTTTGCGTTTGCAAACTAAAACTTACGGAGAAAAAACGAAGCGTAAAAGCTTTGTGGATCTCCGTAAGTGCTAATTTGCATACCCGAGGCAGCATTTCGACACGAAATGCCCCCAGCGGCGGATGCGGTACTGCATCCTAAGATCCGGCAGTGTAAGTCCCTTACACATGTCGGATCTTCTGCCTAACTATGGGAAACTGATTCTGTGGATCAGTTCCATAGATAAAAACAGGGATACGACGGCGTATCCCTTTTGAGGATCAGGCCCATTGCTTTTTGCCTTAATATCTACCTAAAATCACATTGCTAATTGCATATTGTACTTATTTTGTAGCCTATATACTGGAATTTTCACTTAATACTGTAATTTTGGAACTGCCACTAAAAACTAGGCTGTGCCAGTAAATTTTGTTGGTCGTGTCAGTAAATTTCAATCTGGTAGGTTGGCAACACTGCGCTTGCGTCAGTTTTATCTAAATGAGCATCACGTATGATTACATGTGAAAGCGCTGTAGCATAAAAGTGATCCCCCACAAAGAAAATGATCTTGTTTATTCTTAATGATCCACCAAAGAAAAAAAAAGCACCTTTAAACTAATCACAGAAGCACAGATGTCATTTCTGAAATGTGTTTGTGAAATCAAAGCTTTTTCAACTACTGTGTATTGCATAGCAATTTAAAATAAACTGTTCTAAACAGTTGTACATTTTTTCTGTACATATTTTTTTAGAACTTTTGGATGTTCTCTGTGATGTGAAAATTGCATTTTAAGAGTATTGGGATTTATTTTTGTATAAAACGAATTGTACTGAATAATGAATGTGTGCATGGTCTACTGATATTGCTCATTGTAAAAAAAAAATAATAATAAAAAAATGTATATGAAAAACGTAAAAAGTGATGTTGGCCATTTTGTTATGTTATATAGCCCTGAGACAGCTACATTTCCCAAATGTGTGTATAAAGGATTCTCAGTTTAACCACTTCAATTTAGGGTTCTTTCACCCTCTTCCTGTCCAAGCAAATTTTCAGCTTTCAGAGCTGTTTAAATGACACCTGCATGGTCATGAAACACTGTACCCATAGATAGAGGTTTCTTTTGGTGGTATTTAATCACCACTGGGGTTTTCCTTTTTTGCTATACAAATGAAAAACAAAACTTTTTTTTTTTACTTTCTGTAATACAATTTTGCAAATAAGCAGTTTTCCTCTTCACAGAAGTGCGCTGATGAGGCTGCACTGATGGGCACTGATGAGATTGCACTGATGGGCACTGATTTCGTAATACAAACACTGTATTTCCTAAAATCCTAACTCAGTTTGCAAGTGCTGTCTCGGAAAATGAGCAGGATTCAGGCCAAAGCGTTGTGCAGTACCGTGTTTGGCCTGAGGTGGGGGGCGCCGGAGCCGAACGGCGACGATCGGCGATGTTCGGAAGCGTCTGGAAAGGCCCAAGGACAGTTCGGTCTGACCTCGGCAAATCCCGTTAGGGCTAGTGAACGGAGCCTTTCCGAGGTTTGCTGAGGTCAGCTGAACTGTCTTCGGGCCTTTCCGCCCGTTTCCAAGGCTCTCCAGTGCCCCCTCGCCTCTGGCCGCATGCGGTATTGCATGCCATTGAAGTCAATGTGGAACAAATTATTTTCGTTTCCATTGACTTAAATAGGGAAACTCGATTTGATATGTGAGTACTTTGGATTACGAGCATTCTCCTGGAACGGATTATGCTCATAATCCAAGGTTCCACTGTAAGTCTATATGAGATCAATGGATTTCTAATTTGTCCCTGCCTCCTACAAACTTAATCTGCCCTATGATAAACCCAACCCACATCACACTTTGTCATATAGAGGGGTTGCTCTACTAAAACTAGAGAGTGCAAAATCTAGTGCAGTTGTGCATGGTCACACATCAGCTTCTAACTTCAGCTTACTCAATTAAGCTTTGCCAATAAATCTGGAAGCTGATTGGTTTCTATGTAGAGCTGCACCAGATTATGCACTCTCCAGTTTCACTAAATCACCCCCAATGTACCAGACAGGCTATATGGCCTTAAAGCGGGAGTTCACCCAATGATGTTTTTTTTTATCTTTCCCCCTTAGATGGATGCTCGTTTTGTCTAGGGGAATCGGCTAGTTGTTTTAAAATATGATCCGTACTTACCGTTTACGAGATGCATCTTCTCCGCCGTTTCCGGGTATGGGCTGCGGGACTGGGCGTTCCTATTTTGATTGACACAATCTTCCGAGAGGCTTCCGACGGTCGCATCCATCGCGTCACGAGTAGCCGAAAGAAGCCGAACGTCGGTGCGGCTCTATACTGCGCCTGCGCACAGACGTTCGGCTTCTTTCGGAAAATCGTGACGCGATGGATGCGACCGTCGGAAGCCTCTCGGAAGACTGTCAATCAAAATAGGAACGCCCGCTCCCGAAGACCCATACCCGGAAACGGCGGAGAAGATGCATCTCGTAAACGGTAAGTACAGCTCATATTTTAAAACAACTAGCCGATTCCCCTAGACAAAACGAGCAGGAATCTAAGGGGAAAAAGTGTCATGTGCGGGTGAACCTCCGCTTTAAGAACCCATGACAAAAATGTACCAGTATGTTTCAAAGGAGACATTATAACGTATTAAACTGCATTTTTGCTTGCACGTGATTGGAAGTCAGCAGAGCTTCTGCTCTTTTACTAAGCTCTGGTCAAACACAGGTCAGAAGGAAGTCAACTGTAATTAGAATGCTTTTGTCAATGAACTCTGAACTGATGTCATGTACACAAGCCCAAAGCCTGTCAACACAAGCCCCTACTTTGGCATGACTTACATTGGACTGAGCTACCTTCACTGGAGTACAGACTAAACTGGCCACTGAGATACATTTGTTTTTAAAGAGGAAGTAAACCCTGATGGGTTTTACTTCCTCTTTGTTTCCCTGCAAAGGTAAAGCATTATGGGCTTCTATGCATTCTAAGAATCAAAATTTGTTGAAGAAGATGAGGACAGCCGCACTGCAAAAAAGCGTTTCTTTTTAATAAAATAAGTCACAAAACTGACATGTCACAGCAAAAATCATAAAGACACAGCTGGCGCGTTTCACACTGTCATACAGTGCTTAATCATAGCTAAGAATCAGTCGCATACAGGCCCGGATTTCCCACAAGGCCACTGAGGCCAGGCCTTGGGGCGACAGGGCGCCAAGAGGCGGCAGTGGCATGGAGTCCCCCGACGCCCGGAACATACAGTTAAGGGCGGTAAGTTATGGGGGAATCCGCTCACTTGTTAACAAGTGATTGCGGCGATGTCGCCGAAATCACTTGTAAAATGTGTGCTCCCGTCCGTCCTCCCCTCTCCCCCCACCCCCCAGTCTGTCTCCTGTCCCTGCTGTCCATGTACACAGTGAGAGGGGAGAGCTGTGCTCTTCCCATCTCAGCTGTGACAGGAGTTCTAGCACAGTGCTAGGACTCCTGTTTTGGAGGTGACAGGGTCAATAAAGAGAACATGTCACCTCCAATTGCTATCACACAAGGAATTGTTGAAAAATAAATAAATAATAAGAAATAATAATTAAATTAATAAAATAAAAATGTAAAGAATAAGAAAAATAATAAGAAAAATAATAAGGAAAATAATAAGAAAATTATACAAAAATTTAAAAAAAGTAAGCGACACGCTACAAAAAAAAAAGTGATAAAAAAGTAAAAAAATAAAAATAAAATTGAACTAACCGTGCCGCCCATTCTCCGTTGATTTGGGGGGGGGGGTTCGGTTGTCAGGGAGGGGGTGCATTGCGGAACCTGGCCTTGGGGCGGCAGGGAGAGCAAATCCGGCCCTGGTCACATAGATACGACGGGTCAGATTAGGACTTACGACGACGTACATGGCGCTGCGCCGTCGTAAGTCCTTTGAGAATCTGAATAACTGAATAACTTAGAAATGTCAAGATTAAAAGCTGCAATCAGCAGACATTAACCCATGATTCAGCCATGAATTCCTAATCCATAGTAGCTGTAATTACATTCTGATCCCATCAAGAAACATATTTACAGATCTGCCTTCTTTTAATTCTAATCTCTTTAGAAATTCAGATAATCATGGGCTACAGACACAAATTACATGAAAACTGGACATTAAACAAAGACTGTTATTTATATGTACAAATCCTCAAGTGTGGAGATTAAGAAAATAAGGTAAGGTTTTGAAACCTCCGACAATGACAGGTTCTCCAGCTGGCAGAACCGTGCGCTGCTCTCTTGCTTCTAGATAGGCCCTCAGACAGCCCAGCAATCACATGTGCCTGGGATAAGCCCCATCTCTGGCCTAGCAGCCCGGGCAATACGACACACATCCACCCAGACAGCCGTCCAGGTGGCACAGAACATAGATCACCTGACTCCACCCGAATATATAGGTGCTCCCAGCAGGCCAAGGGATGCAATAAAACCCCTGCTTATTGGCTCAGATACCCCATATACCCATAAGCTGACCTTGCGTTGCCCTTCTCATATCTAGCACCACCACCCAGCCACCTAGTGGAAGAAGAGAATAGTGCAATGAGGCCAAAGAGAAATCAATAGATATTTAACATCGAACTTCCGGGTGATCTTGCCACATATAGCTGTGGCCAGATCACTCGGAAGTGGGAATGGATACCTGTCAAAGTCAGGTACCCCCCCCTGAAAGGTGCCATTTGGCATCGGAAGGGGGAAAAGAGGCGGATAAGTGGATTTTCCTCTTTTAGGTGGAGTTCTGCTTTTGAAGCAAATTAGAGCCTCGGCTCTAATTATGTACTTCAAAAAAACAAACCATTGGAATCCATGCATTTTGGATGGGCCGCCACTGCATGGAACCATTTTTAATGAATACTTAACTGGTTTAAAATTCCGAAAGCAAAAATTTGAGCGCTGGTTCTCAATTTTTCTGACAAGAAAAGTTCTTTTCGGAAATTCCGATAGTCTGTTTGCAATTCCGACGCACAAAAATCCACGCATGCTCGGAATCAAACAGATTGCCTATTGAACTTCATTTTTCTTGGCTTGTCGTACGTGTTGTACGCAAAGGTATATTTAGGTTTTGTGCTGCCCCAGGCCTGACTAAACTTGCGCACCCACTAATTTAAATATGCCACACCCCTTCCTTTTTAAGACCCACCCTGTCGTCTTCATGGGAGGAAGACAGAGGGATGCCATGGGAAGAGGACAGAGGGACACCGTGGGAGAAGGACGCTGTGGGAAGAGGACAGAGGGATGCCGTGGGAGAAGGACGCTGTGGCAAGAGGACAGAGGGACGCCGTGGAAGAAGGACGCCGTGGGAAGAGGACAGAGAGGGATGTTGTGGCGGTCAATAAGGCCTAGAGAATAGCAGGCTAGGCACTTGCTAATGGCTCAGTTTTTGCTTTAGTTAGACTAAGGTGATCTATGATATCTGGCAGGAGTTCGGTCCTGATCTGTTTAAAAGTTGCAGGCTGGTGATTCAAGAAGAACGAAAGCCAACCAGCTCATCATAAAAGCCACGGACAGGCCCGTCGCGAAAAGGCAAGCAAACCAAGCAATTGCCTGGGGCCCCGAGCTGGCCTGGGGCCCCAAGCAGTAGGGTGACTAGACATCCCCAGTTTCAGGGGACAGTCCCCTGATTGAGGACACTGTCCCTGGACCAAGTCTGTCCCTGGTTTTGTCCCCAGATTGGATTTAATAGGGGGCAGGGGCAAACAGTCAGTGCAGAATTAAAATAAAAAAAATTGAATTACACACTCCCGCTCCGCCGTGCCTACTAGCATAGGGGGGTTGTATTTTCCCATTATCTGTGCCCCTTTCTGATGATCATGTCCTGTTTGGAGCGGAGGGAATATTTCTTCAGTTTCGGGCGCATGCCCATTCAGCTTCACTCGCATGTTTTTCTGCCTTGGCTCAAATCCCAGCCAGCCACCTGCCTATCTCCTTGCCTTCCCTGGCGGAGTGATCTTCCTCGGCTCCCCATCCAGTAGTAGCCGGGGCCCGAAGAGTGAGACTTGAGAGGCTGTGAGTTGGGCAGTGACGGGCAGAGAGTCGCTGATTGTTGCCATTACTAGTACAGAAAAAATATGTCCCCGGATTTCAATTAAAAAATCTGGTCACCTTACAAAGCAGGGACCCTTGCCGCGCTTCCTATAAATGCTGCAGCCGCCTGAGCGCTTTATAGAGAGCCCCAGGTGGCTGCAGCACTGCTGCCTCTCTCGTCACTTCTTCCCCTTTCCTGTATCGTGGCCAAGCTCCTCTTCCTTCCTCCTGTCAGTCCAGCCGGGTACCGCACGGTACAGGAGATTCAGTTTCCTGTTCCCGGCCGGACTGACAGGAAGTGCACACTGAGTGCTCACTTCCTTTCAGTCCTGCCGGAAACAGGAAACTGAATCTCCTGCCGCCTATTACGGTTGGGGGGGGGGGGGTGAGTGAAAAGAACATAGGGAGGGAGGGGGGGTAGTAAAAAGAACATGGGGGGAGTAAAATAAACATGAGAGGGGAGTAAAAAGAACATAGGGACTCCTGCCCATGGTTGCGGGGGGGTTGGGGGGCCTCCATGTCTAAAATTCCTTCAAACGGCCCTGTATAAGGACTCTACAAAGAAGAGCTTTATTTACATGTGACCTCTGAAATACATGGAATGCTTTTCATATGCCATATGGACTTGTTTTTCCCTCTTGCTGCAGCTACTTGCCTTTGCCAACATTAAGAGAGCCGGGGATGTGTTCTATCAGCTCTCCAATGTATAAAGCTTAACGCATTTTTTTCTTCCTTAGCAATGTTTTAGTGATGAGTTGTTTTTATTAAATAATTTTGAAGGAGAAATATTTATTTAAATGTATTTATTTATATTTTTTATTTACCGTATATATTTAAATCAGAGGATCCTGGGATATATAGTACATAGGGGAAGTCTGGCCACAATTGATACTGCAGTACTTAGTAAAAAGATGGAGATTGTACTTCTTTCATCTCTCTGGGAATCTAAGATCTCTGCACCTAAGGTGTGCTGACGTAGCTGTTACAGCTGCATCTTAATCCCTCCTTTGGATTCTCATTCTTCATATATTCTGGAGACTGTAACAGTAGTAAGAAGAGCCGGCAAGGCTGTAATCCTTGAAGTGTCGTTTATTGGTACATCAGAGTGACAATAAAACAATAATGCTGACGCGTTTTCGGCAATAGCCTTAGTCGTAGCTATTGTTGACGCGTCAGCATTATTGTTTTATTGTCACTCTGATGTACCAATAAAGGACACTTCAAGGATTACAGCCTTGCCGGCTCTTCTTACTACTGTTGCATTCGAGTGTGCTGGGACTAGGGATGAGCTTCGAGTTCGAGTGAAACTCATGTTTGACTCGAACATTGCCTGTTCACCTGTTCGGCGAACAACGAACAATTTGGGGTGTTCACGGCAAATTCGAAAAAGTCACGGAACACCCTGTTAAAGTCTATGGGAGAAATCTAAAGTGATAATTTTAAAGGCTAATATGCAAGTTATTGTCCTAAAAAGTGTTTGGGGACCTGGGTCCTGCACCAGGGGACTTGTATCAATGCAAAAAAAAATTTTAAAAACGGACGTTTTTTCGGGAGCAGTGATTTTAATAGTGCTTAAAGTGAAACAATAAAAGTGAAATATTCCTTTAAATTTCGTACCTGGGGGGGGGGGGGGGGTGTAAAGTAAGCATGTGAAATAGCGCATGTTTCTCGCACTTAGAACTGTCCCTGCACAAAGTGTAATTTCTGAAGGAAAAAAAAGTCATTTAAACCGGACTCGCGACTATAATGAATTGTCGGCTCCCAGCAATTCAGAGAAAATTCATTCATAATTTTTTTTTTTTAAAAAGCATGGGGTCCCCCCAAATTCAATTGCCAGGCCCTTCAGGTCTGGTGTGGATTTTAAGGGGAACTCCACCCCAAATATAAAAAAAAATGGCGCGGAGTTCCCACCAAAAATCCACACCAGACCCCCTTATCCGAGCACGTAACCTGGCCGGCTGCAGAAAAGAGGGGGGGACAGAGAGCGCCCCCCTTCTCCTGAACCGTACCAGGCCTCCTCACCTATAAAAGAAATGTCACAGCTTCAGCAGCGTCATTCATCTGTAAACACAGAGATCCACGTCCTGTCAGGGAGAGGAGACCGATGCTGTGTGCCTTGTACATAGGGACACAGATCGGTCACCTCCCCCAATCACCCCCCTCCCCCTACAGTTAGAACACTCACTAGGCTACACATTTAACCCCTTCCGCGCCCCCTAGTGGTTAACCCCTTCCCTGCCAGTCACATTTATACAGTAATCAATGCATATTTATAGCACTGTTCACTGTATAAATGTGAATGGTCCCAAAAATGTGTCAAAAGTGTCCGATGTGTCCGCTATAATGTCGCAGTCCCGAAAAAAATCGCAGATCGGCGCCATTCTGTGTGCAAACCAGTCGCTATACGGTTATTGTGATTTTTTTACCAAAAATATGTAGAAGAATACGTATCGGCCTAAACTGAGATAAAACATTTTTATTTTTTTAAATGGGATATTTATTATAGCAAAAAGTAAAAAATAGTGTTTTTTTTTCAAAATTTACGCCCTTTTTTTGTTTATAGCCCAAAAAATAAAAACCGCACAGGCGATCAAATACCACCAAAAGAAAGCTCTATTTTTGGGAAAAAAAGGACGTCAATTTTGTTTGGGAGCCACGTCGCACGACTGCGCAATTGTCAGTTAAAGCGACGCAGTGCCGGAAGCTAAAATTTTGTTTGGGCAGGAAGGTGGTATATGTGCCCAGTAGGCAAGTGGTTAAGCCCCATACACACGATCTGACTTTTTGACAACAAACTTCAAAATGAACAGGTTTTCAAAAAAATCCGACCGTGTGTACGCTCCATCGGACAAACTTTTTCGGTTTTGATCTGACAAAAGTTCGCTCTGCAAACGGACAAACTTTTCGGCAACAAAAATCCTATGGTGCAAAGTCCTATCGTGTGTACAGAAATCCATCGGACATTAGTCCAAAGTACAAACAAGCATGCCTAGAACCAATGTTAAAATCAACCAACAATAGCAAAAGTTGACCAAAGGGTGGCGGTAAAGAGCAGAAAAATCAAGTGATTTTGGGAAAGTTTTCAGAAAAAGTCCTGCCGTGTGTATGCTATGGGTGTTCCCGGCCAACGCCCTTCAAACAAAAATCCACTGAAAAGTTTGTTTGAAGTCCTACCGTGTGTATGGGGCCAAATGTGACACCAGAGGGGGTTCCAAAAAGCGGAAGTTCCATTTTTGGGTGGAACTCCGCTTTAAAAGTTGAATATTATTATCACTCTGTAAGGAGCAATTTGGTGGAATTTCTGATGAATGTCAGATCTAATGAAATATATCTCTCTAATAACAGGAGGCATGAATTATTTTTTTGACATAATGAGGCATATCTATAATATTTTTCCTCTTTTGTATTTAATTCCAAACCCGGCTGCTTCCTGTGAAAAACTGCTTTTAATTGGCTCCCGGCTAAAAGAGATGTTTCCAAATCTTGAGTCATCAATGTCATAATCTGAGATGGATTTGTAGAAGCACTGGCATATTTTGTTGTAAAATAAATAAGAGGAGTTAATGAGTGAGGAAAGCAGCATGGCTTTAAGCCTTCCTGCTGGTATTACGACAAATCTCGGCTCGGCGCTGCGCTCTTGGGGGTATTCACAGCCATACAAACAAGTTAGCTGGTTCACTGATCAAATAAATGACAGTTCTGAAGATTCTTCTCTAAAAACATTTGCCTCTGTGTAACATCTATTCCTTAGTGTTTAATGTAATCATATCGGACTGGCATATGAAAATAACAATGCAGCGTCTTTGGCCTTCTCTGACACAGAAGTTTTCCTATCTTTTTAAAGCAAATCTAAATGTGAGCGATTTCAAATGTAGCGCCCCCTTGCTTTCAGCATGGGCACTACGCTTTAATTTAGTGGGGAACGGGAGAGTGACCTTGCTCCCATTCAATGTTTGTCTAAATTTGATGATCTCTGTCATTCTGGAAGTTCCACTGGGTCAGACTGTGGTCAGGGAGTGCAGTGCCACCCCTGGCCGGCAGCTGGCACTAGAGGGGTTCTGGCAGAGCAGATCTTCTCCCAGCAGCCAATTAGAAGGATGTTTTCCCTCGCGGGGCATGCTGGGGGAGGGTATATCTGTGAGAGAGGTCATGTGTCGAAAACTTTCCGCGGGGTCCCCGTTCCAGGTGCGGTACCCACCTTCAGGGTACGCACATCCGTGGCCCACCTGGCCAGAGCTGAACTTTGCAGCGAACCTCTTCCTGATGAGAGAAGGGACCCCAGTGCTCCACTGGGTACCGAGGCCTATTGAAAGGATCCTAGTTTGGGATTGGGTGTCCGGACCACTGACAGGTATGCTTGCTGTCATCCGGGGACCATTTGCAAAATAAGTTTACTGGGAGGATTCTCTGTCCTTATTTACTTAAGTCTTCTATTGAAATTGGCCCGTGGCGGGGGCCCTAGAGACAGGTCTGTGTGAGAGACCTGTTCCTCCCAGTACTATTCGGAGTGACGCTCCGGCTGCCAGGCCTATTATAGGGGTCTGTCTGGGGGCACTTTACCCACTCCTAGCAGAGTGGCGACGTGTATACATTCAGTTTAACCTCCCTGGCGGTATGATTCTGTCAGAAAAAACATGCTAAAAGCGGTACCATTATTTGCAAGGAAATTTGGCGTTTTATATTGTAGGTCTGTAATTTTTAGAAATAACTCACTTAAATCTGACCAAACAAGCTTCTAATAGGCATCCCAGGTATGACATTTTTTTAAAAACAAAATTATAAATTATAATATAATAAATAATTATAAATAATTATAACAAATAATAATATAATTATAATAAAAATTATTCAATAATGTAATCAAATCAAAATCACTGAAATTTGCTCAGTTGCAGATTTGTCGCTGTCATTATTTTTTTTTTTTTATGACGAATTTCCCCACAAATCGCTATCGCACAATTCTGCAAGTGATTATAATTTATTATCGCTGTTTTTTAGCTGATCTAAAACTATTTTTGACATAAAGGGACACTTTTGGTTGCTATGGACAATCTACAGTTTGCAGGGAGAAAGAAACGTTTTTATTATATAAAATGACATGCATAACACAGGACAGACCACTAGGGACAAGGGGGGTGTGTTTTTTTTACATACAGTACTGTAATCTATAAGATTACAGTATCCTGTATGTAATGTGTTTGTTTACTTTTTTGAATTTGGCGCCGTTCTCCGTCCCCGTGCGTCGTAACGTCGCAGGGAACGGAGATCGGCGTCACACGGAGGCACTGTGTGAATCGAGCGAGGTCCCACTCGCTCACACAGCGCGGTGGCATCGCTGGATCCAGGGACAAGGTAAGTAACTTGTGCCTGTGGATCTAGCGAGGCGATCCCGAGTCTGACTCGGGGTTTCCGCTCGCAGCAGGAAAATCTAACCCCGTGTCAGACTCGGGAAGACCGCCAGGCAGGTTAATGCAGAGCAGTGTATTGCTCAGTTCTATATCCAGGCCTGATACCGCATGGTTCTATTTCTTCCTTCATCAACCTTGACCTTCCTAATGTAGGTTGATGTTGGCCGTGTTTGGCCTGGACAATAAAGCATTGAAAACTCTTTATTGGATGTCTTGACCTCTACTCACTGTTGCTATTCTCACAGTTACACCCTTAGACACTGCCAGGGTAACTTAGTAGGCTGGTCCCAAATCATTTAGCGGCTCCTCCGGGGGTAGCGCTACACAAACATCACATACTATTAAGTTAATACATTGCAAAACAGTCTATGAAAAAGTTATCAATGCTAAAGAACAGGGATCTCCCGGCTCCTCGAATGTGACTACAGCCGAGTGCCGAGGCCAGAGCTGAGAAAAAGGAAAATTTTACAGGATTAAATTAGAGCTGATTAGAAGTACAGTTGAACCTCGGATTACGAACATAATCCGTTTCAGGAGATCTTACAGGCATGGTCTAACATTGCCGCTATCAGGAAGATGGTCAAGAGCAATAACATGCAGCTGACACTGGAGCATGTTACCAAGAAAAGGCTGAAAACTGTTTTTTAAAGGAAAAAAAACTTGCAAATTGTTTATGATACACAAGGCTTTAGCAAACTACTGTAAATGTCATCCAGATAGGGTTAAGATCTACTTTCATGGGAATTTATGTAGATCAGGAATGAACATGCATGTAAATAAAGCAACTAAAGTTTGATCAGAGCTTTTCAAGAAGGAAAGGGCCACACTTCAGTGACATCACAAAAAAATGGAAGTTTATTTTAATAGACAGCACACACTGCATCCTTCCATAATAGGTCCGCTAGGTCTAGTCATCTTTGCAACTGTGGCCTCGTACACACGACCGTTTTCCTCGACAGAATCCATCAAGAAACTTGGTGGCAGAGCTTTTTTGCAGAGGAAACTGGTCGTGTGTATGTTTTATATCAAGAAAACTGTCGAGGAACTCGACGAGAAAAAAAGAGAACAAGTTCTCTTTTTCCTTGTCGGGAGTCTCAATTTCCTCGTCGTGTTCCTCGTCGGGCTGGTTTTCGACGAGAAACACGTTCGTGTGTATGCTTAGAAACCCGCGCATGCTCAGAATAAAGTATGAGACGGGAGCGCATTTTTGGTAAAAGTAGCGTTTGTAATGGAGATAGCGCATTTGTCACGCTGTAACAGACTGAAAAGTGCAAATCGTCTCTCACCAAACTTTTACTTAACACGCAGTAACATGAGATTAGCAAAAGCAGCCCCAAGGGTGGCGCCAGTGGAATTGAACTTGCCCTGCCGTCGTATGTGTTGTACGCCACCGCGTTTGAGAACGACGAGATTTGGTCTTGACAGTGTGTACGCAAAGAAAGCTTGTCAAGTTTCTCGACAAGCCTAACAAGGAATTTGTCGAGGAAAACGATGTTTCATTTACGACGAGTTCCTCGGTCGTGTGTACGAGGCCTAAGTCTGGATGGGTGAAACGTGTTAACCACTTACCGTCCAGCGACGTAGGGACATGTGGACAAGGTGTTTTGGGGGTGACCCCAAACACTCTCCCCATGTTGAGGGCGTTCTCCCCCCCCCCCTTTTTCTGCAGCCTGCCAGGTTGCATGCTCAGATAAGGGTTTGGTATGGATTTTTGGAGGGACCCCCACGACATTTGTTAAAACATTTTGGCTCTGGGTTTCCCTTAAACTCCATACCAGACCTGGAGGGCCTGGTATGGATTTTGGGGGGACCCCCATGCAATTTTGTTTTTAAATTTTTGTGCGGGGTTCCCCTTTATATTCATACCAGACCCAAAGGGCTTAGTATTGGACTAGGGGGGAACCAATCCCGTTTTTTTCAATGATTTTTTATGTACCGTATATTGCCTGGACCCGACAATACAATACAGCCGCGAACAGTTTTAAATGACATTTTTTGCTTTAGAAATGTAATTTTGCTGTGGTACTGTTCTAAACACGGGATAGATGCGCTACTTTACAGGCAGACTGAGGACATCCCCCAGGCACGATATTTAAAGGAATATTTCATTTTTATTGTTTCACTATAAGCATTATTAAAATCACTGCTCCTGAAAAAACGTAAGTTTCTCAAACTTTTGTTTTGCATTGATGCATGTCTCCTGAGGCAGGACCCGAGTCCCCAAACACTTTTTATGGCAATAACATGCATATAAGCCTTTAAAATGTGCATTTTTTTTTATGTTAGTTTCTAATAGACTTTAACAGTGTTCGCACAAATTTTTTGCCTGTTCGCAAGTTCTGGTGCGAACCGAACGGAGGGTGTTCGGCTAAACCCTAGACTTTACATAAAGTCTCAGGAATCTTCCACTAGGGTCTTCATGTTATCTCCATGAGGCTTGTCGAGGCTCCAGCTGCGGCTAACACGCGGCGCTCGTGGATCCCTCAATAGAGACTTTCCGGTGGCCCTCCTGTGCTCCTGTGACACTGCATGTGGAAGTTCCCACCCGCTTTAGCACTCTGCAATTGCTCCAACATTTTTCACGCAAGTTTTTAGTGTTGCTTTATACTTATATACTGAATAAATTCCTAAGCTGTTTAAAGGATTGGCTTGGCGCTTCTCTCTCCTCCTTTTGCTTTCCTTTTATTCACAGTGATCGGTTTCCCCAGCCCGCGCCTGAAGCAGCCTCGCTCCCTTTACAGCCTCCATTTAGAGACTTTTGTAGAGACTAATTTTTAGGGGTTCATCCCCCAGAACTTTCAATCCACTCACCATTCACATGGTTGCACCTTCATGTATCAGCATTTATCAGCAGTTTATTTATATTTTAAACATTAATCTTTTTCATAAGATGCTTTACGTTACGCCGCCGCAAGTTTTACAGGCAAGTGCTTTATTCACAAAGAACTAGCCTGTAAAGTTGCGGCGGAGGTAGGGGGCGTGGAGCATTTAAATTAAGCTCGTTCCCGCGCCGAACGTAAATCGCATGCGCCGTCCAAAAAAAACTCCCAGGGTGCATTTCTCCAAATGACGTCGCAAGGACGTCATTGGTTTCGACATTAACGTAAATGGCGTCCAGCCCCATTCACAGACGACTTACGCAAACTAAGTAAATTTAAAAAATGTTGACGCGGGAACGACGGCCATACTTAACATTGGTTGCCCCTCATATAGCAGGGGCGACTTTACACGGCGCAAATCTAACGTAAACAGCGTAACTTCACTGCGTCGACCACGCGTACGTTCGGGAATTCGCGTATCTAGCTAATTTGCATACTCAACGTGGAATTCGACGAAAGCGCCACCTAGCGGCCCAAAAAAAATTGCAGTTTAGATCCGACGGCGTAAGAGACTTACGCCTGTCGGATCTAATGGATATCTATGCGTAACTGATTCTAAGAATCAGTCGCATAGATACGACGGCCCAGATTAGGACTTACGACGGTGTACATTGCGTTGCGCCGTCGTAAGCCCTTTGAGAATCTGGGCCATTGTGTATGTGTTTCCTCCTAATGTCACATAGTTTGAATACCATGTCATTGATATATTATTTATCATTTTAAAAGAACGAATTATACACTTCTTTCGTTTTTTTCTAATTTTTGGGGAAAAAAAGAACGATTTTGGAAAAAATGAAAAAAAAAACATATTTTTTCCCAATGTTTCTGTTTTTTTGTTTTTTTTTTTCCAGGCCTTCCCATCTCTAGCTGAGGCTTTGAGTTTCTTTGATCAGAGCTTGTAATTTTAAGATTTTGAAAATGTAAAATTAAAAAAAAATTAAAAAGCTATTTGATGTTATTTGCCATAGCGAGATGGCATGTAGCAATGGATAATTGGCCTGAGATATCATGTAATAAGGGGCCCCATGATTGCTGATGGTGCTATTGAATGTTTAAAAACATCTCACAATGATTGAGTGTAGGTTAACCAGTTTATACTCTTTTTCATTCTCTCCAAGAGCACAGGGCTGAGCTTGATGGATTTCATAATAAATGGATTGAAAAGCACAGTCAGAGCTTAGGTCTATTATAAATGTTAATGGTAAGAAAGAATATATGTATTGTGTTAAAAAAAAAAAGATTCTGTTACATACAGAGCAATATCACAGGGTTATAAAGCAGAATGTAACAGTAATCATCATCAGTGGAAAATTAGCAACCTTTTCTGTAATTCTCTAACTCATCAAGCTGCATAGAGATGGAGCACTCAGCACTGCTCTGTACCTGAACACATCACATAGAAGAGTGACAAGTGACAGCGTCTGACCCATTTTTATGAATATATATATATATATATTTATATATATATATATATATATATATATATCTATATATATATATATATATATATATATATATATATATATATATAAAAATATAGATAGATATATATATCTATATCTATATATATATATATATATATATATATATATATAGATATATATAGATATATATATAGATATATATACACACTTAGCAAAATTAGAAACACAACACTGTTGCATTCACCCCTATTTATCATGAGCTGAACGCAAAGATTTAAGACCCTTTCTATGTACACAAAAGGCCTATTTCTCTCAAATATTGTTCACAAATCTGTTTAACCACTTGCTGACGGCCGTACAACTTTGTACGGCCGCAGCGCGGCTCCCAATCTCTAACAGGCCGTCTTTTTACTGCCGCCCCTTTGCACGTTCCCCGCACGCGCTCCCGAGCGCGCATCGGGGAACTGCTGTGCTGGCCGTGTCCCTTGGACACAGCCAGTCACAGATCGCCGTGAACGGCCAATCGGAGCGGCCGTTTCCTAGACGATCTGTGCGGCCAATGAGAGATGATCTCATATGTTTACATATGAGATCATCTCTCATTCCCGGCTCTCGCAGACAGCGGTGCTGTCAGGGAGAGAGGAGACGGATCTGTGTCTCTTGTACATAGAGACACAGATCGGTAACCTCCTCCAGTCACCCCCCTTCCCCCACAGTTAGAACACTAATATTAGGGTACACATTTAACCCCTTCCTCACCCCCTAGTGTTAACCCCTTCCCTGCCAGTCACATTTATACAGTAATTAGTGCATATTTATAGCACTGATTGCAGTATAAATGTGAATGGCGCCAAAAATGTGTCAAAAGTGTCCGATGTGTCCGCCATAACGTCGCAGTCCCAATAAAAATCGCAGATCGCCGCCATTTCTAGTAAAAAAAAAAAAAATAATAATTCTGTCCCTTATTTTGTAGGCGCTATAACTTTTGCGCAAACCAGTCGCTTATTGCGATTTTTTTTTTTTTTTTTTACTAAAAATATGTAGAATACGTATCGGCCTAGACTGAGGATAAAAAAAAAACCGTAAAAAAAAAATTGAGCTATTTATTATAGCAACAAGTAAAAAAAAATTTTTTTTTTTCAAAATTGTCGCTCTATTTTTGTTTATAGCGCAAAAAATAAAAACCGCAGAGGTGATCAAATACCACCAAAAGAAAGCTCTATTTGTGGGGAAAAAAGGACGTTAATTTTGTTTGGGGGCCACGTCGCACGACCGCGCAATTGTCAGTTAAAGCGACGCAGTGCCGAATCGCAAAAAGTCCTCTGGTCAGGAAGGGGTTTAAGTGCCCAGTAAGGAAGTGGTTAAATCTGTGTTAGTGAGCGCTTCTCCTTTGCCAAGATAATCCATCCACTTCACAGGTGTGGCATATCAAGATGCTGATTAGACAGCATGATTATTACACAGGTGTGCCTTAGGCTGGCCACAATAAGAGGTCACTCTAAAATTTGCAGTTTTACTGTATTGGGGAGTTCGGGGGGTCCAAAATCCAGTCAGTATCTGGTGTGACCACCATTTTCCTCACGCAGTGCATCACATCTCCTTCGCATAGAGTTGATCAGGTTGTTGAACTGTGTTTCCTCACTGTGTTCTAACTGTAGGGGCGTTTGTCTAACTAGAACATGACAGAGATTACTGCTCTGATCACTGGGAACAGTGGATCCCTGTCATGTTAATAGGCAGAACAGGGAAATGCTTTGTTTACATAGGCATCTCCCTGTTCTGCCTCTCCGTAAGGCCCCGTACACACGACCGAGTTTCTCGGCAGAATTCAGCCAGAAACTCGGTCGGAGCTGGATTCTGGCGAGAAACTCGGTCGTGTGTACACTTTTCAGCGAGGAACGCGTCGAGGAACTCGTCGGGCCGAAAAGAGAACATGTTCTCTATTTCCTCGTTGTTCAATGAGGAAAGTCAGCCCGCCGAGCTCCTCGGCGGCTTCCACACTGAACTTGACGAGGAACTCGATGTGTTTGGCACGTCGAGTTCCTCGGTCGTGTGTACGGGGCCTCATATGATCGTGGGCCACCAGCGGACATCAAATCCGCGGGACCCACGGGCATGCTCACGCTGCACGCTACAGGGCCCCTGCACGCTCACTAGCCCGTGATTTAAAGGGGACATACAGGTATGCCCATTTGCGCAGCTGTGCCATTGTGCCGACGTACACCGTCGTGCACTGGTCGGCAACCGGTTACATTAGAACTAAGTGCAACACTTTTTTCATTTTGGATGGGAAAGTGGAAGACTTGATTATAACCCCTATCAGTTTTTTTTTTTTGCCATCTGTGTCCTATCTGGGAAATTTACCTTTACTTCCTTTCGCACAGATGAAACAAAAACAACGAAAATCCCACTAACGTGGACACAGAGAGCAATAAAAACCCGACAGGTGCTCTAATCCATTTATAGGGCTAGATTCAGGTATGTCGGCGTAATTTTGTGGCGGCGTAGCGTATCGCATATATACCGCCGAAAGTCAGAGAGGCAAGTGCTGTATTCACAAAGCACTTGCCTCCTAAGTTACGGCGGCGTAGCGTAAATGGGCCGGCCTAAGCACGCCTAATTCAAATGTGGAACAGGGGGGCGTGTTTTATGTAAATTATTCGTGACCTGACGTGATTGACGTTTTTTACGAACGGCGCATGCGCCGTCCGTGGACATATCCCAGTTTGCATTTCTCCAAAGTACGCCGCAAGGACGTATTGGTTTCGAGGTGAACGTAAATTACGGCCAGCCCCATTCACGAACGACTTACGCAAACAATGTAAAATGTTCAAATTTCGACACGGGAACGACGGCCATACTTAACATTGACTAGGCCAGCTATTTGTTCGACTAACTTTACGCCGGAAAAAGCCTTACGTAAACGACGGAAAAAAATGCGCCGGGTGCACGTACGTTTCTGAATCGGCGTATCTAGTCATTTGCATATTCTACGCCAAACTCAACAGAAGCGCCACCAAGTGGCCAGAGTAAATATGCATCCTAAGATACGACGGCGTAGGAGACTTACGCCGCTCGTATCTTAGCCTAATCTAAGCGTATCTGGTTTCCAGAATACGCTTAAATTTACGACGGCGTAGATTCAGAGTTACGACTGCGTATCTACTGATACGCTGGCGTAACTGTACCTGAATCTAGCCCATAGTCTATCCAAAACTTAAAAAAATATAAAAGTTAGATTTACTTTGATATGGAACCACTTTAAGTGCATCTCTAAAAAACACAAAAACACTTGACCATAGAGAGAAAAGTATTGTATAAAGAGAAACTCAAATACCTTGTGGTTAAAAAAAACAATCAAATGCAACATAGCAGCTATGTATTGTATATAATCTGTGAAGCTTCCTTTTAACTCATTTTAAAACATACTTTCTTCTGACGTGCTGTGATGTTCTAGTAAATATAATAGGTCGCTGTGCTGTTCCCTATGTGACTGTACTTCTATGTGACTGCATTTTATCTGTCTTCTGGCATTCGGCCCAGAAAAAAACCTTGAAGTAGGACCCAGGAATGTTTCTAACAGCAAATCTTATCAAGAAGATTTATTTCAAGTGACCCCCCGCCACCCCCCCTCACACCATTACTGTATACAGCTAATACTGTGAAGCATGGAATGTCCAGCAAATTTAAGGGAACACTACAATATATTTTTTCTGAGTTTTATTTGTTTTTATTTACTTACAACTGTAATTGATTTTATGTAATTTTGTCTGTGTTTGTATAAAATCCCCATGTTATAAATAAACATTAAATACTTGATGCTCCCATGTCACTGTTTAAACCACTTGTCCACCAGAGCCATTTGTAATTGGATAGTTTTGGGACCCACTTCAGTACCCTAAGACCCCTTTCACACTGGGGCATTTTTTAGGCGCTTTAGCATTAAAAAAAGGGCCTGTAAAGCGCCTGAAAGAAACTGCATCTGCAATCCCAGTGTGAAAGCCCGAGTGCTTTCACACTAAAGCGCCTGAAAAACGCCCCAGTGCGAAAGGGGTCTTAGCGTTAAAAAATGTGCATGTAAAGCGCCTGAAAGAAACTGCATCTGCAATCCCAGTGTGAAAGCCTGAGTGCTTTCACATTGAGGCTGCATTCACACCTTTGCGTAGGTGATTTGCGGCGTATTGCGGAGACATAAAATAGGCGTTTTGTCCCGCGATTTGCGGCGACAAAACGCGTCGTTTTTAGCCTTGTTTTTTGCTGGAGGGGTGATTTTAACATTGTCGGCTGTGCCGGAACGCCGGAGCCGCCCGGAAAAAAGGGTCCGGGACTTGTTTTGAGCTTCAGGCGTTTCGGCGTTCGGCGTGGAGATGTGAACCATCTCCATAGCCGACAATGTAAAATCACCCCTCCAGCGTATTGCAGGCTGCAATAGCGGCAGGCGTCTGGCGTGAAAACGCCTAGGTGTGAAGGCAGCCTTAGGCTGCCTTCACACCTGAAGGCAGCGTATTTTACCACGATTTGCCGCGACAAATTGCGGCGTTTTGTTCCGAGATTTGCCGCGACAAATCGTGTCGTTTTCAGCCTGTAAAATACGCCGGAGGGGTGATTACATTGTCTGCTATGCCGAAAGCCGCCCAAAAAAAGGGTCCAGGACTTGTTTTGAGCTTCAGGCGTTTCGGCGTTCGGCGTGGAGATGTGAACCATCTCCTGAGCTGACAATGTTAAATCGCCCCTCCAGCGTATTGCAGGCTGCAATAGCGGCGTGCGTGAAAACGCCTAGGTGTGAATGCAGCTTAGGCTGCATTCACACCTGAGCGTAGCGTTTTGCAGTTTTTTACCGCGATTTGCCGCGATTTTTCGCATCGTTATTTACCGCGATTTGGACAGGTCTAGGTTCACCAATGTAAAAAGCAGAAAAACGAACAAATCTGCCTAAAAAAAGTCCCAGAACTTGTTTGAGCTTCAGGTGTTTTTGAAGCTTCTGGCTTCAGGCGTTTTGGAGTGGAGATGTGAACCATCTCCATAGAGAATAATGGATTTTTTCCCCTCCAGCGTTTTGTAGCTTCAGGCTTCAAGCTACAAAATGCTCAGGTGTGAATGGGGTCTCAGGCTGCATTCACACCTGAGTGTTTTGTCGCCTGAAGCGCGACGCCCCAAAACGCTAGAGGGGAAAACATACATTATTCTCTATGGAGATGGTTCACATCTCCACTACAAAACGCCTGACGCCGAACGCCTGAAGCCCAAACAAGTTCTGGACCCTTTTTTGTCGCTCGAATTTGGGCGTTTGGGCGTTTTACATTGGTGACCCTAGACCTGTACAAAATCGCGGTAAAAAATGATTTGTTTTGTCGCTGCAAATCGCGGTAAAAAACGCCGCAAAACGCTACGCTCAGGTGTGAATGCAGCCTAAAGCGCCTGAAAAACGCCTCAGTGCGAAAGGGGTCTTAGCGTTAAAAAAAGCGCCTAAAAGAAGCTGCATCTGCAATCCCAATGTGAAAGCCCGAGTGCTTTCACACTGAGGTGCTGCGCTGGCAGGGTGTCCAAAAAAAGTCGTGCAAGCAACTTCTTTGCAGCGCTAGCGGCCTAAATCCGCCCATAGCGTCGGCGGTAAAAATAGCAGCGTTTTACCGCCGACGCTATGGGCGGCACAGTGTGAAAGGGCTCTTACAGGCTTTTTTTAACACCAAAGCGCCTGAAAAACACCCGAAAAACACCCCAGTGTGAAAGGGGTCTAACTGCAAAGTTCAGTGGTTGACTTATAAAATATTCACAAAATTATTACAATTCACCCGGCTAAAATTCACCCAAAAATGTCCCTATAATTTGACAGAATTCACGTATCAGTTTCTGCCAACATTAACGCTATTTGTTTTGAAGGAAGCCGATAGGAGAGTTTTGCAAAATTCAAAGTTGCCAAATAGAATGTCATTCAAATGTTTAACGTGCAGTAGAAGTTATTTTCCTATTTGTAGTTGAAACTTTTGGGTGAATGTTTGGGCAAGCTTTGTCAAATAATGAGAATGTCCTTTATCTCCAGAGATTAGCTTTCCATGGTGCTGAAACAAAAGTATTTTATTTTAGTTATTATTTACCTTTCTAGGACCAGCAAATAAAAATGATATAAAAAATATATATATATATATATATATATATATATATATATATATATATATATATATATATATATACAGAAATACATACAGCACATACATTTTCTAGACCCCAAAGAGTCCATTTGAGGGGGAGTGGGCAAAAGGGTTGGGGGATGCGGGCTTATGTATCACTATAATAATTTCCCATATTGGCACAAAATCCAAATATGTGCAATGTTGTCACAGGGGTCTTCCTGGTCAGGTACAGCTGTTTCCAGGATAGCAAATTTAACATTTGCCAGGACTAGAGCAAACACTGTTGGACTAGATTGTAAGCTCTAACGAGCAGGGCTCTCTGATTCCTCTTACCAAACTGTATGGTAACTGTAATGTCTGCCTTCATTTTGTAAAGTGTTAGAGTTAAAAAAAAAGTGTGGAAACTTTTCGAATTCCCCCTTTATATACAGTGGGGTAGATCCACGTACAACGGCGCATTAATGTGCCGGGCGTAGCGTATCTAAGATACACTACTCCGCTGTAACTTACTTTTTTTTGTTTGGAATCCTCAACGAATTTGCGCCGTAAGTTACGGCGACGTAGTGTATCTCTTGCGGCGTAAGGGCGCGGAATTCAAATGGATGTAATGGGGGCGTGTTTTATGTAAATACGTCGTGACCCGACGTAAACAACGTTTTTTTTTTTAACTGCGCCGTCCCTGGGGGTATCCCAGTGCGCATGCTCGAAATTTGACCGGAACAAGCCAATGCTTACGACGGTGATGTCATTCTACGCAAATTCCTATTCGCGAACGACTTACGCAAACGACGTAAAAAATTCAAAATTGGACGCGGGAACGACGGCCATACTTAACATTGAGTACGCCACCATATAGCACCTTTAACTATACGCCGGAAAAAAGCTGAACGTAAAAACGATGTAAAAAAATGCGCCGGGCCGACGTACGTTCGTGGATCGCCGTAACTAGCTAATTTGCATACTCGACGCGGATTTCGACGGGAACGCCACCTAGCGGCCGCCGAAAAATTGCAGCTTAGATCCGACGGCGTACTAAGACGTATGCCTATGTCGGATCTAGCCGAGATGCTGTCGTATCTTGTTTTGTGGATACAAAACAAAGATACAACGCGGGAAATGTAAAATTACGCCGGCGTATTTCTTTTGTGGATCTGCCCCAGTATATATAAAAGGAGGGATGAGATGTCCAAAAAATGCAAATTATTTTGCATCAAAACTTCATATCCATAATGTACAAAAAATCAAGGATTTAAGGCCCCAGACTCTTCAGTTTCAAGCTAAAACCTTTGCTCTTTCACAAGCCAGGTGTAAAGAAATAAGCATAGGTTTTTGTTTGATACTGTACAGTCTGTGGCCTTGTGCCTTGATTTTTTTGTATATTCTGGATATGAATTGTTAAAGGAAAATAATTTACATTATTTGGATATCTAATCACCTTTTGTATAATAGTATATTATTATCAGCCTGGTCGGGTGATATAGGGCCAATTTCAGATGGACAGTGGGCACAGGCATTATAGGCAATACTTCAGTCCTCTCTATTTCCTCTCCATAGGCGTGCGCAGCCTATTGCATTAGGGTGTGCACACCAAAGCTCAAACACATGTGTGTGTAATATACCATATATGGCAGTGGGAAAGTCAGTAGGGCTTTGTCAGCAGGGCAGAGATCGGTGTGTCAGTAGTTTATCTTTATTTGTGTTATTATTATTATTTTTTGTCAATTTTATTTTTATTATTATTTTTTTTTTAATATTAGTTTTTTTAGGAGCCCTGTTTGGGGGCTTTGGTGAAATATCAGTGGTCTAAACAGACCCCTGGTGTCTAACTTTTGAGGCAGAGAAAGGGACTGAGGACAGAGATTCCCCAGTCCCTTTCTCTGCAGCCAGGCAGCAGGGAGAATCTGCATAGTACAGGGTGATTAGGGTGTGCCCAGGCACACCTTGCATCCTATGTGCGCACGCCTATGCTCCTCTCTATCTCCAACACAAAATTTAACACAATTATTCATCCTCCACCGGGTACACTATACACCAGAGAAATTATTCAAATGGAAATTTTGAGATACAGACCAATGTCCAAGATGTAAAGGAAGAGTTGCTAATTCAATGCACATGCTATGGAGATGCCCTAAACTCCATCGCTATTGGTCTGGGGTGGTATCTATAATCAATAGTGTACTTGAAATAGGGTTGCTTATTGAGCCTGGGGGATGTCTTCTGGGTATACTGGATGAATCAAGAATCCTGGTGGAATATATTGTTTCAATAAATAGAAGTCTATTCCAGGCTTGTAAGCTCATTGCACAAAAGTGGTTATTGCCCCATCCACCTACTGTAGCCGAATGGAAAATACAAGAAAGGGAAACTTTAATTAAGGAAAAGTATACTTTCCGACATAGAGGCTGTTTAGGGAAATCTGAAAAAATATGGAGAAGGTGGTTTGATATTTTGGAGGTATGACCAGAGCTGTATCCTGGCCTAGGCCAACAAGGCCCAGGCCTAGGGCAGCACTTTGCAGGGGGGCAGCACGGAAAGAGTCCCCGCCGGCTTGCGCTACACTGTCAGTGTAGCGGCAGTCTTATGGGGCAGACTGGGCTGAGAGACAAATTAGTCTAGCGCCCCCATAAAGCGGCCGCACTGCTTCTGGTATGCAGGCGGCCAGCATTCTGCAACTGTGGGGGGGTTGGGGGAGGTTCTGCTGCACCATTTCCATGGTTATATCTTCTTAGTCTTCTCCATAAAATTATCAGAAATGTGTGCCTAAAGTAGAACTATAGGCTACACTTTGTTTTTAATTGTGGATAGATTAAAAGGGGGGGGGGGGGTTATAGCCCCTGTCAGTTTATTTTTTACCATCCCCGTCCTATTGCAGAGATTTCCCCTCACTTCCTACCCCATAGCCAAACAGGAAGTGAGAGTAAATCTATGCAAATTAAGGGAATTCATTGCCCCCCTCCCAACCGGTCCTCAGAACTAGTGTCCCCACTCATTTTTTTTAGGGCGGGTCTTAAACAGAAAGGGGCAGGGCCTTGCCAGGAAGGGGTGTGTCATATTTAAATTAGGGGGTGCGCGAGTTTAGTCAGGCCTAGGGCAGCACAAAACCTAAATACACCTCTGGGTATGACGAGAAGGGAATGGTTGGATGAGGGAGAGGTGGGGGTAGGGGGAGTGAGAGCATGGGGATCAAGGGGGTGGGGGTTGTGTTTTTTTTTATTCTTTTTTTTTTTTTTATAAATTTTTTTTTTTTTTTTTTTTTTCCTTCTTGCCTCTCAATATGGGCTGGGTTGCATGTTGTTGTTGTTTGTATATAAAAGGAATAAAAAGATGATTTGATTATATATATTATTGTCAGAAAAACAGAAGTCCACTGCTGATGTGATTATCCAGTTTGGTAACGGAAGATTTGTAAAAGTAGTTGGCTCATCTTTATATATATATATATACACACTGTATAACCTGTATTAAAACAGCAACTTTGTAAGGAACTATAACCTCCTATCCTTTTCAGCCAAGGAAGCTGCCATTTTTGTCTCCCAGCAGGGATGTAGTCCCAAGGGAGGGGGCGAGCACGCTGACTAACCCCCAGCCAGAACATCTCGGATGATGGAGGCAAGCTTACTGAGGAGGAACAGGAAGTGAGAAATTCAGACAAAGAAAAAAAAAAACATTTAGAAGGGAAATCGAAGGAAAAGGTAAGTGAACCAACAATGCACTAGCTTAACCTCCCTGGCGGTATGATTCTTTCTGATTTTAGGTGCTGAAAGCGGTATCATTATTTTGCATGGAAATTTGGCATTTTATATTGTAGGCCTGTAAATCATAGGAATAACTCACTTAATTTTGTCCAAACAAGAGTCTAGTAGACATTCCGGGTATAATAAAGTTCAAAACACAAAATCATAAATTATAATATAATAAATAACTATAAATAATTATAACAAATAATAATATAATAATAATAACAATAATAAAAATGTAATCGAATCAAAAACACTGAAATGTGCTCAGTTGCAGAATTGTCGCTGTCATTAGATTTAGTGTTTGGTGACGAATTTCCCCACAATTCTGCAAGTGATTCTAATTTATTATCGCTGTTTTCTAGCTGCTCTAAAAGCACTTTTGACATAAAGGGGCACTTTTTGGTTGCTATGGACAATCCCCATTTTTCAGGCAGAAAGAACAGTTTTTATTACTGTATTTATTGGCGTATAACACTCACTTTTTTACCCTGAAAATAGAGGATAAACTGTGCCTGTGTGTAACCCTGAAACCTCCCTTTTAAAGTTAGGATGCGTGTTATACGCCTTTGCGTGTTATACGCCGATAAATACGGTATATAAAAGTGCATGTAGGACACTGGGCAGACCACTAGGGACAAAAGGGGTGTGTATTTTTTCCATACAGTACTGTAATCTGTAAGATTACAGTGTACCGTGTTTATTTACTTTTTTGAATTTGGCACCGATCTCTGCCCTTGTGCGTCGTAACGTCGCAGGGAACGGAGCTCGGCGGCACTCAGCACTGTGTGAATCGAGCGAGGAGACAGCTCGCTCACACAGCGGGGAGACATCGCAGGATCCAGGGGACAAGGTAAGTAACTCCCTGCCTGGATACTGCGATCCGATCCCGAGTCTGGCTCGGGGTTACCACTATTGGTGCTGAAATTCCACCCCGAGTCAGACTCAGGAATACCGCTCAGCAGGTTAAAGGAACCTATTTAGAAAATATAAAACAAACCTTTACAACCCCTTTAACCCCCCTGGCGGTATTCCAGAGTCTGACTTGGGGTGAGATTTTTGGGCTGCGATCGGTAACCCCGAGTCAGACTCGGGCTCGCCTCGCTGAATCCACAGGCTAGGTTTACTTACCTTGTCCCTGGATCCAGCGATGCCACCGCGCTGTGTGAGCGAGGAAGACCTCGCTCGATTCACACAGTGCCTCTGTGTGCCGCCGATCTCCGTTCCCTGCGACGTTACGACGCACGGGAGCGGAGATCGGCGCCAAATTCAAAAAGGTAAACAAACACTATACACACAGTATACTGTAATCTTATAGATTATAGTACTGTATGTAAAAAATGCACACCCCCCTTGTCCCTAGTGGTCTGCCCAGTGTCATACATGTTCTTTTATATAATAAAAACCTTTCTTTCTCCCTGCAAACTGTAGATTGTCCATAGCAACCAAAAGTGTCCCTTTATGTCAAAAATGGTTTTAGAGCAGCTAGAAAACAGCGATAATAAATTATAATCACTTGCAGAATTGTGCGATAGCGATTTGTGGGGAAATTCGTCATAAAAAAATAAAAGTAATGACAGCGACAATTCTGCAACTGAGCAAATTTTAGTGATTTTGAGTTGATTACATTATTGAATACTTTTTATTATAATTATATTATTATTTGTTATAATTATTTATAATTATTTATTATATTTTAATTTTGTTTTAAAAAAAATGTCATACCCGGGATGCCTACTAGACTCTTGTTTGGTCAGATTTAAGTGAGTTATTCCTAAGAATTACAGGCCTACAGTATAAAACGCCAAATTTCCTTGCAAATAATGGTACCGCTTTCAGCACCTTTTTTCTGAAATAATCATACTGCCAGGGAGGTTAATTTTCAGACTAAAGTTCCACTTTAAAATACATATTCATCCACTTCAAACCAATGAATGGTTTGAGCAAGGCAACACATGGGCAAATGTTGGGTGAATGTCAGAACTCATCAATATTAATTGAGTGAAAAATAGGAGGAATAATACAGTAAAGCCCTCCTTGTTCCTGATAAAATCTCTGCAGCTGCAAATCTTTTCTATAGGCGAATGTGGGACAAATTTACTTTTAAAAATGGGCAAAACAACTATAATAAACAGAGTGAATATGAAAAAAGGAATCCTAGCTGAAAAATTGGTAAATTGTGGAAGAAAACAAAGATCAATATATGTGTATATGTGACTATATTTAGTATACAATACTGTATATGTGTTTTCCTATAGTATATACAATGTTTATGCATAACACACAAACACAAACACTTATATGTACAAGACAATAGCAATACGGTATACACGAGTGGGCTGTTTCCTAGAACATATATTATACTGTTAGTCTTGTTTTTTGACTTTCATGGCATTCATCAGCCTACAGAAACAGATGGGAGCGTTATTCTGCCACAAACTGGGAACGCGTGCTGAAGTAATTGGAACCAGACACTGCTTTATAACACAATCGCCCATTATGAGCCTGCCTATGAAATTTCCATTAAATGACTTGACAGAGGAAGCAATTGTGAGAGTCAACCAAAGATCGTTTTTGGTGAACAGAATCTTAAGAAAAACACATAACATATATATATCTATATCTATATATAGATAAATATATATATAGATCTATATATATAGATATACAGTATCTCTCTCTCTCTCTATACAGTATATATATATTAGAGGTGCACCGAAATGGAAATTTCAGAACCGAAACGAAACCGAAATAAAAAAAATGTCAGGCCGAAACCGAAACCGAAAATGACTATTTTTTTTTCTTTTTTAATAATTGTATGTTAAAACACCACCCCCACCTCCTGCCACCATCACCTCCTGCCCCCACCACCCCCTGCCACCATCACCTCCTGCCAGCTCTTGCCGCCATCACCTCCTGCTCTCGCCACCACCTCCTGCCACAAGCGGCTCTTGCCACCATCACCTCCTGCCCCACCACCTCCTGCCAGCATTACCTCACCCACCTCCTGCCACTGTGCCACCATTACCTTCTTCCCCCACCACCTCATGCCCCCACCACCTCCTGCCACCATCACCTACTGCCACCACCAGCTTCTTTATTACCTTAAAGCTGGGCTGTGCTGGACATGGCTGGGCTGTGCTGGCCCCTGTGCTGTGCTGGGCTCTGCTGGACTGGACTGTCACTGCTCCATCCTCTGCCTATGGCGGGTGCACTGCACGAGCCAACGAGTGTCACTGCCAAAGTGTCCCTCCTGAGTCCTCCTGACTCGATCGGCTATTCAAAAATGGCTCCGGATGGCGCCATTACGTATCTGCTTATGCGCCGCACGGCCGAGCGGATACAAGCTTTCCCGGACCTGAAGCCGGCCGGGCTCGGGAAAGCTTGTATCCGCTCGGCCAGGCGGCGCATAAGCAGATACGTAATGGCGCCACCCGGCGCCATTTTTGAATAGCCGATCGAGTCAGGAGGACTCAAGAGGCAGTGACACTCGTTGGCTTGTGCAGAGGACGGAGCCGTGACAGCCCAGCGACCATTTTTTTTTACGGGCACCCGATGCCCATATGGGCAATTTTAAAGCTGTTTCGGCATGTCGTCAAAACAGCTGTTTTCGACCGATATGTATCGGCACCGATATATCGGTGCATCCCTAATATATATATATATATATATATATATATATATATATATATACATATATATATATATATATATATATATATACTGTATTTATTAGCGTATACCACTCACTTTTTTACCCTGAAAATAGAGAGTAAACTGTGCCTGCGCGTTATACGCAGGGGGCTGTGGAAAGTTTTTTTCCTGAAACTACCTTTTTAAAGTTAGGGTGCGTGTTATACACCAATAAATACAGTATATACATATATATATATATATATATATATATATATATATACATACACACACAGTAAAACCTTGGTTTGAGAGTAACTTGGTTTGAGAGCGTTTTGCAAGACAAGCAAAGTGTTTTAATAAATTTTGCCTTTCTCCCTGGTGTGGAGAAAGCCTCTTGAGGGGGGAGGGGGCGAGCAGAAGGGTCAGGACACTCTCTACTTTGCAGACAGAGATAGGAGCTGTGTGTTAGTGGGCGTCCTGACCCTCCTGCTCGCCCCCTCCCCCCTCAAGAGGCTTTCTCCACACCAGGGAGAAAGCCTTGCACTACTGTGTGGAGTTACAGACAGAAGAACAGGAAGTGAGGATTTCTCAGAAGAAATAAGGACATTTAAAAGCAAAATGGAAGGATGAGGTAAGTGAAGGAGGACTGCACTAAGGTAAAGGAAGCTATTTAGGGGGATTTTTTTTTTCCATTACAACCCCTTTAACTTTTTATACATGGTGCTGGGTTTTCCCATGCAAGATTTGGGAGGAATATATTAAACCATAAGGCACTGTTCATGAAGAACTGTTATGGTGGGGAAAGGTCGTCATTCAATTTTAATATAGGCACACAGGAAGCTTGTGGTACCAGTCTGTGCAATGCTATACACCCTCTCCACTGGCGTAACTACCGGGGGGGCAGCCGGTGCGTCTGCCCCGGGCCCTGAGCTGAAGGGGGCGAAATCCCGCGCCAGTACGTGTCGCCGTCCGTCCGAAAGTTCCGAGTCCGGCCGACGCCGTGCTCCGGTGCTATGTTTAGACTGGTCTACGATGCGATGAGCGGGGCTGGTCTACGATGCGAACTGTGTACACTCGTCACTCGCTGTCTCCGCCTCCTCCTCAGCCTCCACGGAATGGATAACATCATGGGTGCCGGGCGTGCAGTGTGACCAGCGGCGCAGAGTAGGAAGAAAAAAAAAAACAGGTGAGAGAGTCTCGTCTCCCTCGTGATTTTTTCTGCTGGCCCGGGGGGGGGGGGGGGGGGGGGGGGGGGTCTGGGGAGACTAGGGAGGGAGCACCCAGAAAGTCTATGTGCCCAGCATGTTACTTTAGGACGCATTGGTGGCCTACAAGGCCCAGCTGCTGGGCCTTGTAGTCCACCAATGCCTCCTATTGTAAAATGCTGGGCCTTGTAGTCCACCAGTGCCTCCTATAGTAAAATGCTGGGGCCCAGCATTTTACTTTAGGAGGCTTTGGTGGACTACAAGGCCCAGCATTTTACATTAGGAGGCTTTGGTGGACTACAAGGCCCAGCATTTTACATTAGGAGGCTTTGGTGGACTACAAGGCCCAGCATTTTACATTAGGAGGCTTTGGTGGACTACAAGGCCCAGTATTTTACTGTAGGAGGCATTGGTGGCCTACAAGGCCCAGCAGCTGGGCCTTGTAGTCCACCAATGCCTCTATAGTAAAATGCACCAATGCTGTAGTGTCTGTGTGTATTGTGTAGCGGTCACTGTGTAGTGTAGCGGTCACTGTGTAGTGTATTGTGTAGCGGTCACTGGGTAGTGTAGCGGTCACTGTGTAGTGTATTGTGTAGCGGTCACTGGGTAGTGTATTGTGTAGCAGTCACTGTGTAGTGTATTGTGTAGCGGTCACTGTGTAGTGTATTGTGTAGCGGTCACTATGTAGTGTATTGTGTAGCGGTCACTGGGTAGTGTAGCGGTCACTGTGTAGTGAATTGTGTAGCGGTCACTGGGTAGTGTATTGTGTAGCCGTCACTGTGTAGTGTATTGTGTAGCGGTCACTGTGTAGTGTATTGTGTAGCGGTCACTGTGTAGTGTATTGTGTAGCGGTCACTGGGTAGTGTATTGTGTAGCGGTCACTGGGTAGTGTATTGTGTAGCGGTCACTGGGTAGTGTATTGTGTAGCGGTCACTGGGTAGTGTATTGTGTAGCGGTCACTGGGTAGTGTATTGTGTAGCGGTCACTGGGTAGTGTATTTGGTCACTGGGTAGTGTATTGTGTAGCGGTCACTGGGTAGTGTAGCGGTCACTGGGTAGTGTAGCGGTCACTGGGTAGTGTAGCGGTCACTGGGTAGTGTAGCGGTCACTGTGTAGTGTATTGTGTACCGGTCACTGGGTTGTGTAGCGGTCACTGTGTAGTGTATTGTGTACCGGTCACTGGGTTGTGTAGCGGTCACTGTGTAGTGTATTGTGTAGCGGTCACTGGGTAGTGTATTTGGTCACTGTGTAGTGTATTGTGTAGCGGTCACTGGGTAGTGTATTTGGTCACTGGGTAGTGTATTGTGTAGCGGTCACTGTGTAGTGTATTGTGTAGCGGTCACTGGGTAGTGTATTGTGTAGCGGTCACTGGGTAGTGTATTGTGTAGCAGTCACTGTGTAGTGTATTGTGTATTTGTTCACTGGGTAGTGTATTGTGTAGCGGTCACTGGGTAGTGTATTGTGTAGCGGTGACTGGGTAGTGTATTGTGTAGCGGTCACTGGGTAGTGTATTGTGTAGCGGTCACTGGGTAGTGTAGCGGTCACTGGGTAGTGTATTGTGTAGCGGTCACTGGGTAGTGTAGCGGTCACTGGGTAGTGTATTGTGTAGCGGTCACTGGGTAGTGTAGCGGTCACTGGGTAGTGTATTGTGTAGCGGTCACTGGGTAGTGTATTGTGTAGCGGTCACTGGGTAGTGTAGCGGTCACTGGGTAGTGTAGTGGTCACTGGGTAGTGTATTGTGTAGCGGTCACTGGGTAGTGTATTGTGTAGCGGTCACTGGGTAGTGTAGCGGTCACTGGGTAGTGTAGTGGTCACTGGGTAGTGTATTGTGTAGCAGTCACTGTGTAGTGTATTGTGTATTTGGTCACTGGGTAGTGTATTGTGTAGCGGTCACTGGGTAGTGTAGCGGTCACTGGGTAGTGTAGCGGTCACTGGGTAGTGTAGCGGTCACTGGGTAGTGTATTGTGTAGCGGTCACTGGGTAGTGTATTGTGTAGCGGTCACTGGGTAGTGTATTGTGTAGTGTCACTGGGTAGTGTAGCGGTCACTGGGTAGTGTATTGTGTAGCGGTCACTGGGTAGTGTAGCGGTCAATGGGTAGTGTATTGTGTAGCGGTCACTGGGTAGTGTAGCGGTCACTGGGTAGTGTATTGTGTAGCGGTCACTGGGTAGTGTAGCGGTCACTGGGTAGTGTATTGTGTAGCGGTCACTGGGTAGTGTAGCGGTCACTGGGTAGTGTATTGTGTAGCGGTCACTGGGTAGTGTATTGTGTAGCGGTCACTGTGTAGTGTATTGTGTAGCGGTCACTGGGTAGTGTATTGTGTAGCGGTCACTGGGTAGTGTAGTGGTCACTGGGTAGTGTATTGTGTAGTGGTTAGTATAGGAATAAGGTAGGTTAGTGGGTAGTGTAGTGGTCAGTATAGGAATCGGGCAGGTCAGTACTATTGTAGTAAGGGAATGGACTCGTGGCGTGCGAAAAGTCCGCGGATTAGGGGGGCGCAAATTACTTACCTTGCCCCGGGCGCTGACAACCCTAGCTACGCCACTGACCCTCTCACTTTCTACTGTGCTTCAAAGTTTGAGGAATGCACGAATCGCTAATCTTACGCAAGAATTCGGAAATGTCACAATCTGAAAACAAATATAGACATTTTCAAGGTGTGGCAATCAAACCACAAAAAACCCTAAAGAGAGATAAAAGAGGATGTCTTTTCTAACATCCTTCTGAAAATGCTAGACGGCACACAGCCCTTGGCGTCAGTGCTCTGAGACACAGATACAAGAATGCAGGAGAAGTCAGAGCAAAGGTAAATTCCTGAACTGCAAACTTTGTTATGAGTCAGTGAGAAGGGTTCACCTGTCGTCACCTGTAGGGTTCTAATGAGGAAAGCGGCAGGGTCTGAAGAAAAATGCCATAAAACTACCCCCTATTTTGTAAACGCTATAACTTTTGCGCAAACCAATCAATAAACGCTTATTGTGATATTTTTTTACGAAAAATATGTAGACGAATACGTATCGGCCTAAACTGAGGAAAAATATTGTTTTTTTAATATATTTTTGGGGTTATTTATTATATCAAAAAGTAAAAAATATTCATTTTTTTCAAAATTGTCGCTCTATTTTTGTTTATAGCGCAAAAACGAAAAACCGCAGAGGTGATCAAATACCACCAAAAGAAAGCTCTATTTGTGGGGAAAAAAGGACGCCCCCCCCCTGTTTTACTTACCTAAGTCCTGGAACTTCACCCAGCGGAGATACGCTTTTCCTCTACCCAGGGCTTTCGTGTCTTGATTAGATAGATTGAAAGCAG